>NW_027325362.1:645501-663001 GCF_036924035.1 Leuresthes tenuis | reverse complement strand
ATAACTGAAGGCTCTGCCTCCCGTTCTGCTTTTAGGGGCCTGATAACTGAAGGCTCTGCCTCCCATTCTGCTTTTAGGGGCCTGATAACTGAAGGCTCTGCCTCCCATTCTGCTGTTAGGGGCCTGATAACTGAAGGCTCTGTCTCCCATTCTGCTTTTAGGGGCCTGATAACTGAAGGCTCTGCCTCCCATTCTGCTTTTAGGGGCCTGATAACTGAAGGCTCTGCCTCCCATTCTGCTTTTAGGGGCCTGATAACTGAAGGCTCTGCCTCCCATTCTGCTTTTAGGGGCCTGATAACTGAAGGCTCTGCCTCCCATTCTGCTTTTAGGGGCCTGATAACTGAAGGCTCTGCCTCCCATTCTGCTTTTAGGGGCCTGATAACTGAAGGCTCTGCCTCCCATTCTGCTTTTAGGGGCCTGATAACTGAAGGCTCTGCCTCCCATTCTTCTTTTAGGGGCCTGATAACTGAAGGCTCTGCCTCCCATTCTGCTTTTAGGGGCCTGATAACTGAAGGCTCTGCCTCCCATTCTGCTTTTAGGGGCCTGATAACTGAAGGCTCTGCCTCCCATTCTGCTTTTTGGGGCCTGATAACTGAAGGCTCTGCCTCCCGTTCTGCTTTTAGGGGCCTGATAACTGAAGGCTCTGCCTCCCATTCTGCTTTTAGGGGCCTGATAACTGAAGGCTCTGCCTCCCGTTCTGCTTTTAGGGGCCTGATAACTGAAGGCTCTGCCTCCCATTCTGCTTTTAGGGGCCTGATAACTGAAGGCTCTGCCTCCCATTCTGCTTTTAGGGGCCCGATAACTGAAGGCTCTGCCTCCCATTCTGCTTTTAGGGGCCTGATAACTGAAGGCTCTGCCTCCCATTCTGCTTTTAGGGGCCTGATAACTGAAGGCTCTGCCTCCCGTTCTGCTTTTAGGGGCCTGATAACTGAAGGCTCTGCCTCCCATTCTGCTTTTAGGGGCCTGATAACTGAAGGCTCTGCCTCCCATTCTGCTTTTAGGGGCCTGATAACTGAAGGCTCTGCCTCCCGTTCTGCTTCCTGTCAGGTGGCGATCCAGCTGAACGACACCCACCCGGCTCTGACCATCCCTGAACTGATGCGGATCCTGGTGGACATTGAGCAGCTGGACTGGGACAAGGTCTGAGTCACAAAGACGTCTGGAGCTGCTCGAGTGTTTCAGGTCATGTGAATAATCTGTGTGTGTGTGTGTGTGTGTGCACGTGTGTGTGCACGTGCTCAGGCGTGGGACATCACCTGCCGTACCTGTGCGTACACCAACCACACGGTGCTGCCCGAGGCGCTGGAGCGCTGGCCTGTTTATATGTTCGAGCAGCTGCTGCCTCGACACCTGCTGATCATCTACGACATCAACCAGAGACACCTGGACGTAAGGCCGCTGCTCTTCTTCTGCTGTTTCATTAAATCACAACGCCAGCTCAGCCTCCACCTCCTGTGTCTCAGAGGATCGCGGCCATGTTTCCAGGCGACGTGGACCGTCTGCGGCGGCTGTCCCTGATCGAGGAAGGAGACCCGAAGAGGATCAACATGGCTCACCTGTGTGTGGTCGGCTCTCACGCCATCAACGGCGTGGCTCAGATCCACTCGGACATCGTCAGGAACACCGTGTGAGTTCCCACAGGCGCCACACGGCTGATTTGGTGTCTGAGGCGTCCTTGACTGGTTTCCTCTTCTTCTGCAGGTTTAAAGACTTCCACGAGGTGGATCCGGAGAAGTTTCAGAACAAAACCAACGGCATCACTCCACGCCGCTGGCTGCTGTTGTGCAACCCCGGCCTGTCTGACATCATCGCCGAGGTATTGCTGTATATGTTGCATCCAGACCCCCCATAAAGTGTGGGCAGAGCTCCATCTCTCAGAGCCTTCTGAGGACAGAGAGGACAGAGACACACCTGCCTCCTGAGGACTGGTTCTGATCCGTTGGACGGGCCTTTGAGGCCGACCAGTGCATTCTTTCTTCTTCTTGAGCTTCCAGGCAGCTGATGGTCTGAACTTGTTGCTCTTCTCCCTGCAGAGGATCGGAGAAGACTTCTTCACAGACCTCTCCCAGCTGAAGAACATCCTGCGGTTTGTGGACGACGAGTCCTTCATCAGAGACGTGGCCAAAGTCAAACAGGTAGAAGCAGAAAACGAGCTGACGGCGTGTCTCCGCCCCCTGGTCGGCCCGCCCCCTCACAGGTGTCCGTCTGTCCTCGCAGGAGAACAAGCTGAAGTTCGCCTCCTTCCTGGAGAAACACAACCAGGTGAAGGTGAACCCGGACTCCATTTTTGACATCCAGGTGAAGAGGATACATGAGTACAAGAGGCAGCTGCTCAACTGTCTGCACGCCATCACGCTCTACAACCGTAAGAGTCTGAGTTTCTCATGTGTTCTTAGGGTTTCTACCGACAGAAAACAGGCATTTTCTCTGCATTATCTCCTGAATTAAGGTGTGATCATGTTCAAAATGTTCCAGTAAACTGATGAATGAAATACATACATATCAGTGCCATCGTTAGCTCCTGCAGCTAACAGGAGGCGTTTGGCCGTTAGCTCCTGCAGCTAACAGGAGGCGTTTGGCCGTTAGCTCCTGCAGCTAACAGGAGGCGTTTGGCCGTTAGCTCCTGCAGCTAACAGGAGGCGTTTGGCCGTTAGCTCCTGCAGCTAACAGGAGGCGTTTGGCCGTTAGCTCCTGCAGCTAACAGGAGGCGTTTGGCCGTTAGCTCCTGCAGCTAACAGGAGGCGTTTGGCCGTTAGCTCCTGCAGCTAACAGGAAGCGTTTGGCCCTTAGCTCCTGCAGCTAACAGGAAGCGTTTGGCCCTTAGCTCCTGCAGCTAACAGGAAGCGTTTGGCCGGTAGCTCATGCAGCTAACAGGAGGCATTTGGCCGTTAGCTCCTGCAGCTAACAGGAAGCGTTTGGCCGTTAGCTCCTGCAGCTAACAGGAAGCGTTTGGCCGTTAGCTCCTGCAGCTAACAGGAAGCGTTTGGCCGTTAGCTCCTGCAGCTAACAGGAAGCGTTTGGCCGTTAGCTCCTGCAGCTAACAGGAAGCGTTTGGCCGTTAGCTCGTGCAGCTAACAGGAAGCGTTTGGCCTTTAGCTCCTGCAGCTATCAGGAAGCGTTTGGCCGTTAGCGCCTGCAGCTAACAGGAATCGTTTGGCCTTTAGCTCCTGCAGCTAACAAGAGGCGTTTGGCTGTTAGCTCCTGCAGCTAACAGGAAGTGTTTGGCCTTTAGCTCCTGCAGCTAACAACAAGCGTTTGGCCGTTAGCTCCTGCAGCTAACAGGAGGCGTTTGGCTGTTAGCTCCTGCAGCTAACAGGAGGCATTTGGCCGGTAGCTCCTGCAGCTAACAGGAGGCGTTTGGCCGTTAGCTCCTGCAGCTAACAGGAAGCGTTTGGCCTTTAGTTCCTGCAGCTAACAGGAGGCGTTTGGCCGTTAGCTCCTGCAGCTAACAGGAGGCGTTTGGCCGTTAGCTCCTGCAGCTAACAGGAGGCATTTGGCCGGTAGCTCCTGCAGCTAACAGGAAGCGTTTGGCCTTTAGCTCCTGCAGCTAACAGGAGGCATTTGGCCGGTAGCTCCTGCAGCTAACAGGAAGCGTTTGGCCTTTAGCTCCTGCAGCTAACAGGCGGCATTTGGCCGTTAGCTTGTGCAGCTAACAGGAAGCGTTTGGCCTTTAGCTCCTGCAGCTAACAGGAGGCATTTGGCCGTTAGCTTGTGCAGCTAACAGGAAGCGTTTGGCCTTTAGCTCCTGCAGCTAACAGGAGGCATTTGGCCGTTAGCTTGTGCAGCTAACAGGAAGCGTTTGGCCGTGTTTTCTCCTTTTATTTATATGATGGATTAATATTCAGAATATATTGGTACAATAAAATGTTCTGTTTGTCTTTCATTAAACATTTTTAAGGAGTTATTTTAGCTTTTGTGAGTTTGCTGCCAGCTGCTGGAGAATATGACTCAGCGTCTTTTTGTTTTTTAGGAATCAAACTGCAGCCCGACAGACCGTTTGTTCCCAGGACGGTGATCATCGGAGGGAAGGTGCTGCACCTGAGTCAGAACAAAGGTGAAAACATCACTCATTCAGCGTTATCATGGCCTTCAACTTTGCTGCCCCCTGCAGGCAGCTCCAGGGTACCACATGGCGAAGAGGATCATCAAGCTGATCACATCGATGGGTCAGGTGATCAATAACGACCCGGCAGTGGGAGACAAGCTGAAAGTGATCTTCCTGGAGAACTACAGAGTGTCTTTGGCTGAGAGAGGTGAGAAGATAGAACCCAAACGCTCCTGCTTCCTCTGATTCCTCCACCTTCACTGCTGCAGATGGCAGTAGGTTCTGGAGAATTTGGACCCGTTCAGGGTTCTTTTCCATTTCAGTCGATCTTTTTTCGTGTTGTTTTCTGTACCTGAAGTCGTGAGAACCTCACGCTGCTGTTCAGACTGTCGGTAGTTTACATCCTCATCCATCACACTGACTCTGCTGGTTCTGGTTCTGGTTCTGGTTCTGGCTCAGTGATCCCGGCTGCAGACCTTTCCGAGCAGATCTCCACAGCGGGAACGGAAGCTTCCGGAACAGGAAACATGAAGTTCATGGTGAACGGCGCGCTGACCATCGGCACCATGGACGGAGCCACGGTGGAGATGGCCGAGGAGGCCGGCGAGGAAAACCTCTTCATCTTTGGCATGAGGGTGACGGACGTGGAGGAGCTCGACAGGAAGGGGTGAGGTCACTTCCTGTTCTCAGCAGTGCATTGCCCGTGCTGCATTCAGGGACGCTCTGGAACAATCTGGAAATGACAAACAGCTGCCACTGATGATAGTGTCCCTGAATGCAGCACCTTGGACAAGTTCAAAAGATCCCGGACAAGCCCCCAATTTATGTCATGACACGCTTGTTGGGAAGCAACATTAACTGGAGACAGAATACTGGAGTTAAATAAGTATTTGCTTTCTTATTAAAACACAGCCAGCATTAACTCTCAGCAATAAACTACAAGCGGCTAACGTGGTGACGCCTCTTTAAGCATAACAGGGATGCTTTATGAACACCTCTCTCGATACAAACCAATCCAGCTTTATTTATAAAGCACATTTAAAACAGCAAAGTTGAACCAAAGTGTTGGAAGGTTACAACAGATATCTATAGCATATAGAGATGTAATTAGCAACATTTCGTCTGCACACATGAAGGGAGAAATGTTGACTGTCTTCAGAACAAAACTACAGATGAGGTCCAAGTTCAATCAGAAGGGGATGCTGGAGTCACAGGAAGGTGGTGCCAGAGAACAAGCCTTAAGAATGACATTGTTTCCCGTTTTCTGCAGCTACAATGCTACAGAGTACTACAATTGTCTGCCGGAGCTGAAACTGGCTGTAGATCAGATCCAGGCCGGCTTCTTCAGTCCAGCAGAACCAGATCTGTTCAGAGACCTGACTGAGATGCTGATGAAACATGACAGGTAAAACAAGCCAGTGTTGCTTAGCACAAACATTGCATAGCTTAGCCCCGAGACTGCAAACTGGGTGAAACTGTTAGCGTAGCTTAGCACGGAGACTGGAAGCAGGGTGAGACTGTTAGCGTAGCTTAGCACAGAGACTGGGAGCAGGATGAAACTGTTAGCGTAGCTTAGCACAGAGACTGGGAGCAGGGTGAGACTGTTAGCGTAGCTTAGCACAGAGACTGGGAGCAGGGTGAGACTGTTAGCGTAGCTTAGCACAGAGACTGGGAGCAGGGTGAAACTGTTAGCGTAGCTTAGCACAGAGACTGGAAGCAGGGTGAGACTGTTAGCGTAGCTTAGCACAGAGACTGGGAGCAGGATGAAACTGTTAGCGTAGCTTAGCACAGAGACTGGGAGCAGGGTGAGACTGTTAGCGTAGCTTAGCACAGAGACTGGGAGCAGGGTGAAACTGTTAGCGCAGCTTAGCACGGAGACTGGGAGCAGGGTGAAACTGTTAGCGTAGCTTAGCACAGAGACTGGGAGCAGGGTGAGACTGTTAGCATAGCTTAGTATAGCTTAGCACAGAGACTGGGAGCAGGGTGAAACTGTTAGCGTAGCTTAGCACAGAGACTGGGAGCAGGGTGAAACTGTTAGCGTAGCTTAGCACAGAGACTGGGTGCGTAGCTTAGCACAGAGACTGGGAGCAGGGTGAAACTGTTAGCGTAGCTTAGCACAGAGACTGGGAGCAGGGGGAAGCTCTGACTTTATGAACATTTCTTTGTGGTCCTTCATGTTGTCCGATGGTGTCTCCAACAGGTTTAAGGTGTTTGCAGATTACGAAGCCTACGTCAAATGTCAGGAGCGAGTTAGTGAGCTGTACGAGGTAATCCAGGGCATCCAAGTTCCCTTCAACACACTCAAAGCGAGTCTTTTCTGTGCAGAAGCTAAAAGAAAAGGCATCTGGTTTAACATGTTTGTAGAAGCCTAAGGACAAGCTGAGAATCGATGTCAGCAGAACAGACTCCAGGTTCATGTAGCACTCAACAACAAACAGGAAGTGATGTCATCGAGACCTGTTTTAATCAGCCTGAAATAGTAATTTCTTTTGAAATATCACCAGAACTATCCCGCTAGCACAAGCACAGCATCATATTGTGCTTAATGTGCCTCTCAGAGCAGCTTCAGCCTGGAAGCTGTTAATCTGAACTAATATTCTGAGTCTCATCAAAGTCCAACCAGAATAAAAACGGCTCATTCTGTCAGACGTGTTGACAGGAAATAAGAGGCTTTATTAGCACTTCAGCTGGTTTAAAACACAGTTTATGAAAGCAGAGACAGCAGCAGAGACGCTAACAGATGTTAGCACAGCTGGATGTTAGCTAGGAAGCTAACAGCTGCTGTTCTGTGGGCCTGTGATCAGCATCAGGAGCAGGTTTTTATTTCATATCATCCAGAGATAACTGAGGCTCAAAGCTGGTTCAGGATGATTCTCTCTGAAATAGTTACTAATGCAAAATTATCTGATTTACTCAGTGATTTTTGCTGCTGCCTCGGTTCTGATGTCCACACGCTTCTGACCCGTTCACCTGCAGAACCCCAGAGACTGGACCAGGAAGGTGATCCGGAACATCGCTGCGTCGGGGAAGTTCTCCAGCGACAGAACCGTCTCTCAGTACGCCCGGGAGATCTGGGGCGTGGAACCGTCCGACGTGAAGATCCCGCCGCCCAACGAGCCGCCCTTCGAGCCGCGGAGCTGAAGAAGTGGACCTTCTTCTGCTGGTATCTGATGCCGACCCAACAGAACAACCGGTTTCTGCACGGTTCTGTTGGAGCGCCTGGCAGAAACGGCTGATTCTGAAGCCGTTCAGTTAGGAACTGATTCAGCACAAACTCTGCGGTGACGCCCCGATGCTTCTGAGTCTTCCTCAGCCTGCAGACTCTGTGTCATCGACAGCAGCTTAAATACGGCTGATTTAACCTTCAGATTATTAATTAGTTACTTTGATCCAGACGAATATTAATGAAGCATTTTACTAACCCTGTGGCTCCACATCAGTTTTAAAGCATCTTTGGCCCAAATTAAATCTTTAGTTTGTTTAAAAACAATAAAAATCTTTATTTACATTTTTACATTAATAATAATAATAATAATGCTAAAGATAAATGATGATTCTCTCCGTCCAAAAACATGCTGTTAGCTTAACTGGTGACTCTAAACTGTCAGGTGAACCCGGCCTCTGGCCCAATGACAGCTGGGACAGCCCCCCCCCTCCTTCTATAAGCAGGTGCAGAAGATGGATGGACTTACAGTTACAGACTTATAACAGCTTTCACGGGTTAATTTTTACGCTTTATGTTATTTTTTATATAAAATGTCGTCACTCAGATTAAACTGAACTGCTGGAAAAAACCCACGAGGCTCAAAGTTCTGCCCGTTAGCTGGTTTCCCTCCAAAACTCTGAAATATCTCTGTAGAAACTGAGTTTATTCCACTTAACGATGCTAAACAATTACTTCTTTCTTCCTGCTAGCTGCTATGCTATTATGCTAACAAGTCAACTCCAGGCGGCGCCCCGACTCCGGGTGGCGCCCTGACTCTGGGCGGCGCCCCGACTCTGGGTGGCGCCCCGACTCTGGGCGGCGCCCCGACTCTGGGTGGCGCCCTGACTCTGGGCGGCGCCCCGACTCCGGGTGGCGCCCTGACTCTGGGCGGCGCCCCGACTCTGGGTGGCGCCCCGACTCTGGGCGGCGCCCCGACTCTGGGTGGCGCCCCGACTCTGGGTGGCGCCCTGACTCTGGGTGGCGCCCTGACTCCGGGTGGCGCCCCGACTCCGGGTGGCGCCCCGACTCCGGGTGGCGCCCCGACTCTGGGCGGCGCCCCGACTCCGGGTGGCGCCCTGACTCCGGGCGGCGCCCTGACTCCGGGTGGCGCCCTGACTCCGGGTGGCGCCCTGCACACTGGCCTTGGCCAGCAGAGCTGGACACTTTGCTTTTCTGCTTAAGCTGTAAAAGAGCTAAATGTCAAAGTAAACAGAAGAAATAATTAGATGCTCGTTGAAAAGCGGCGTTAATAAGGACCGCCCCTCCCCTTCGTTAAGAGTAGCAGTTAATTATATTCGGCCTTCTTTTGCTGCCGGACGGATCATTGCTCTTCTGTCATCACTTTATTTACCTGCAACTCCAATAAAACAGAAAAAACAACTTTAAACAGGAGCCCTACGGAGCCCCTTAAGGGACAAGATTTTTGTTTCCCTCACATGAATATCTAATATTAATCGGTTCACTAAAAGCAGCTGAAGCTGGCAGAGCACTTTTCTTTTACTCTGGGTTCTGTATGAAAACCACAACGGGACACAGAAAGACCTGCTTATCAGCTCTGGGGCCCCTGGGGGCCTCTGGGGCCCCTGGGGGCCTCTGGGGCCCAAGCAGCTGCCAGCCTTACCTGAACAACAGTGGAAATATATCCTGTTGGACTCAGAACCGTTTCTTTTCAGATTTTATTTGTCTGTTGACTCCAAAACGAAGCTAAAATGTTCTGTTTGCTCACGTTACATTTTCTCTGAGGCCTTATGAGGTCTGTGGCGCCGCCCGGCTCGTCCAATCACATCGCAGTGGGCCGAGCCTCAGAGGCACAGCAGAGCTAAACTAAGACTTAAATCTCTTTATCCTCTGAAACTTTCCATTCTTTCATTTCCACTGAATCAGCAGCTTTGAGTCGATGTGGAACCTCGTTTTGGGCCGTTTGACCCAAACTGAGTTCTGACTCGGTCCACTTGCAGCTAAAAGCAGAACTTTGGCCTCAGATCCGTGTTTTCCTCTGAAAAAAAGAAGCACTTGAAGGCCTCCCTCTCAAGCTGAAGCAGCTGAACCCGACTCGACCCAAAGAGCCTCAACTGGACTTCAGAGACTCTGAATGTGGATCCGACAGAACCTGAGAACCTCTTCATCAAGTACTGTATCAGCTGATGTCTGCTGCTGAAAATAAACTTCATCTGAACATTTTAAATGTTTAGTTTCCACTCTAATAACGCTCCTTAGGTTCCAACCTGTCATTTAAAGGGTTATTTCAGGGATTTTATGTCATCAACGTCCATAAAACAGTCCAAAGTGGTGCTGTGAAAAGGAAAGGGGAACAGAATAGATCTAAAAACAGAAAGTGGTGCATGCAAATGTATTCAAAGCTCGTTTACTGCGGCCCCTGAACAGGTTCCAGCTGTGCAGCACATGATGTCAGGACTCCTGCAGCTGCTCTGAAAGGCCGGAGGCTGCAAACATGTGGGCTGGGTTAGAGACGCACGGATCAGGGTTAGAGATCCAAAACACCTGAAACTGACTGGAACAGAGGGTTATAACCAGGTAATAACCAAACCCCAGAGAGGCTCATTCTCCTGGAAACACTCAGGGCTCCTTAAAACAAACTTTAATTCATAATTCAAGTCATAACAGGCTCCAAACTGATGTTTCAGAGAGAAGAAGAAACCATGCGGAGGAGAAGAAACGCTGCAACAAGATAAAAACGTCTCTGTTCAGGTCGTCCTTTTCGCTGAAGTACAAACAGTCGTCATGGTAACCCTGTGTACCGTGAAGCCAGTGTGGGGGGGGGTGGTAACCGGGGCGGAGGAACCAGACGTCATCACAGCGTGACGGGATGAGCCGAGCCGAGAAAATCACTGAAAGAACAACAGAGAACGGGTGAGAGCGGCGCTCAGCCGCCACAGGGCGCCACAGGGTGAGAGCGGCGGCGTGGCGGCGCTACCTGAGGATGTTTGGCAGCTCCGGGCTCCTGTAGATGAACTTGTGTTTGTAGGCCAGAGAAGACGGAAACGAGACGAACTGAACCTTGTGGCCGCTGAGGCTCTTCGACTGAGACGCCATGTTGTAGAGCTGCACCACAAAGAGAGAGTTTACCCACAACAGCAGAAGGTTCCACAGGTTCCAGAGCCGGAAAATGGGTCCAGGTCCAGGTTCAGGTCCATCAAAATGTCTCAGAAGCTAAAAAACTGCTTAAACTGTTCAAAAAGACCCTCAATTTTAAATGTTTACACTTTAATCTGACTTTTAAAATGTTTTTAGGCTTTAATTTGACTTTTAAAATGTTTTTAGGATTTAATCTGACTTTTAAAATGTTTTTAGGCTTTAATCTGACTTTTAAAATGTTTTTAGGCTTTAATTTGACTTTTAAAATGTTTTTAGGCTTTAATTTGACTTTTAAAATGTTTTTAGGCTTTAATCTGACTTTTAAAATGTCTTTAGGCTTTAATCTGACTTTTAAAATGTTTTTAGGCTTTAATCTGACTTTTAAAATGTTTTTAGGCTTTAATCTGACTTTTAAAATGTTTTTAGGCTTTAATCTGACTTTTAAAATGTTTTTAGGCTTTAATTTGACTTTTAAAATGTTTTTAGGCTTTAATCTGACTTTTAAAATGTTTTTAGGCTTTAATCTGACTTTTAAAATGTTTTTAGGCTTTAATCTGACTTTTAAAATGTTTTTAGGCTTTAATCTGACTTTTAAAATGTTTTTAGGCTTTAATTTGACTTTTAAAATGTTTTTAGGCTTTAATCTGACTTTTAAAATGATTTTAGGCTTTAATCTGACTTTTAAAATGTTTTTAGGCTTTAATCTGACTTTTAAAATGTTTTTAGGCTTTAATCTGACTTTTAAAATGTTTTTAGGCTTTAATCTGACTTTTAAAATGTTTTTAGGCTTTAATCTGACTTTTAAAATGTTTTTAGGCTTTAATTTGACTTTTAAAATGTTTTTAGGCTTTAATTTGACTTTTAAAATGTCTTTAGGCTTTAATCTGACTTTTAAAATGTCTTTAGGCCTTCTGAAATAAAGTTTGAATATAAAACTCAGAGGTTTCTGAAAGAATCTCAAAGGTTCTGATTGAAAAATGTTCACCAGAACCGGGTCACTCAACTCTTCTTCACATGTTCTGTTCAGCTTCTCGTACCTTTTTTCCGAGATGGAACGGAACCACGCTGTCGTCCTCGGCGTGGAGGATCAGAACCGAGCAGGAGATGTGGTTCACGCTGCAGAACAGAACACACGGTTTGAGCTGCAGTTCCTCAAACCTCCACCAGAGGCGCTACAAATCAAACCAGCTGAAAACCTGCAGATTAAGCTGACCTCAGATCAGTCTGTGGACTTTGAACAGCTTTCAGGCTGATAATCAGCCAACAGCCTGTTCACAAAGACTCGTTTTAACATTTTAAATCCTCTGCAGCTGAAGTGGATCAGAACCGGCAGAAACTCTGCAGCTGAAGTGGATCAGAACCGGCAGAAACTCTGCAGCTAAAGTAGATCAGAACCGGCAGAAACTCTGCAGCTGAAGTGTTGCACTGCTGAGGAATCATATCTCTAACAGCTGAAAATAAGAGCGTGTTCATGGGAAAGAGCTCAAAAAGGGTTGTTTTCTGCAGGAGACCCACATGAAGGTCCAGAAAAAAGTTCCTGAGCTCAAAAAGAGTTCTTTTTAAACTAAAATCCTGAAGAAGTTTGGGGCTCTGCAGTGTTTCTGAGATCTGGACGAAGTTCCTTCTAAAAACTAAAGTAAATTAGGTCGGGTTGAAGGTTCCTGAAGCACTTCAGGACAGTTAAAAAAGTTCTGATGTGCTGAAACAGTTTGGACTCCAGGGAAACAGGAAGTAAAAGGCTACGTACTTCTCGTCGCTGGCGAAGCGGATGTTGTTGGCGGTGATGGCGTCCAGGAAGAACCAGTCGAAGCCGGGCAGGTATCTGTACACCTGAAACAGAGATGAGGGGTCAGCGCTGTGCGTTTTACTGTAAACATGGGGTCTGCAGTTTAAATGGCTGCTGGAGGTCAGGCGTTACCATGGAGAAGGGGTGACTCTTGGCCTCCTCTCTGATGTTGGTGAACGGAGACTCTAAGATCAGCGCATCAGGAGGACTTCCTGAAGATACAGAACCATGAGCTCAAACAGAACCACTGATTTCATTATGTAATGCACCTTCAAACTACAACTCCCATGATGCCCTGCGGCCTCAGCCCTGCCTTATTACTGAGCTGATTTCAGCCTCTTTAGCTGAAATGCATCATGGGACTTGTAGTAAAACTTGTGTCCGCAGCATGAGACGTTCATCTTTTTCACCTTCATGTGGAAACATGAAGCAGCTCCATATTTAACGGCTTCATGTTTCCACTCAGAACTGAACAATCAGCCAATCATTCACTGATATTACCGACTGAAACAATCAGCTGATAAATCAACCAATCACAGCTCAGATCAGTGTGTGTCTAACCTCTGTCACACAGCCGTTTCACCAGGTTTGTGGCGACTCTGAAAAACAGAAGAGTCAGATTATTTCAAACGCACATCATGAAACTGATTAAATGTGAGTGTGTTGGTTACCCTGTTCCCAGAGAGTGTCCCCAGATGTAAAGAGGCAGAGATCTGTCCATCCGTCGTTTCAGCCAATCGTAAATGAAGAGAGCGTCTGATGTCATCCCTCCCTCTGATGGCGAGCCGTCAGAATCCCCCCAACCTGCACATGCAAACACACAGATGGCTTTTACACCTGTGGGGGAATCAGACACGATGCTGATTCCCTCGCCCCCCCACCCTGACCACAGCTGATCGCCTGACCCAAAATCCAAGTCTCAACCATCAAAACATCTCTGCCATGGCAACCTCTGAAGAGGCGATGGAAGAATCTTCGCCCAAGTACTCAAAGTTCAGGAATCATCCGAAACTCTCGTGAGTTCGGGAATCAAACGCTCGTGAGTTCGGGAATCAAACTCTCGTGAGTTCGGGACTCAAACTCTGGTGAGTTCGGGAATCAAACTCTCGTGAGTTCGGGACTCAAACGCTCGTGAGTTCGGGAATCAAACTCTCGTGAGTTCGGGACTCAAACTCTCGTGAGTTCGGGACTCAAACTCTCGTGAGTTCGGGACTCAAACTCTGGTGAGTTCGGGAATCAAACTCTCGTGAGTTCGGGACTCAAACGCTCGTGAGTTCGGGAATCAAACTCTCGTGAGTTCGGGACTCAAACTCTCGTGAGTTCGGGACTCAAACTCTCGTGAGTTCGGGACTCAAACTCTCGTGAGTTCGGGACTCAAACGCTCGTGAGTTCGGGACTCAAACTCTCGTGAGTTCGGGACTCAAACTCTCGCGAGTTCGGGACTCAAACTCTTGCGAGTTCGGGAGTCAAACTCTCGCGAGTTCGGGACTCAAACTCTCGCGAGTTCGGGAGTCAAACTCTCGTGAGTTCGGGACTCAAACTCTCGTGAGTTCGGGACTCAAACTCTCGTGAGTTCGGGACTCAAACTCTCGCGAGTTCGGGACTCAAACTCTTGCGAGTTCGGGAGTCAAACTCTCGCGAGTTCGGGACTCAAACTCTCGCGAGTTCGGGAGTCAAACTCTCGTGAGTTCGGGACTCAAACGCTCGCGAGTTCGGGAATCAAACGCTCGTGAGTTCGGGAGTCAAACGCTCGTGAGTTCGGGAATCAAACTCTCGTGAGTTCGGGACTCAAACTCTCGTGAGTTCGGGACTCAAACGCTCGTGAGTTCGGGACTCAAACTCTCGTGAGTTCGGGACTCAAACTCTCGTGAGTTCGGGACTCAAACTCTCGCGAGTTCGGGACTCAAACTCTCGCGAGTTCGGGACTCAAACTCTTGCGAGTTCGGGAGTCAAACTCTCGCGAGTTCGGGACTCAAACTCTCGCGAGTTCGGGAGTCAAACTCTCGTGAGTTCGGGACTCAAACGCTCGCGAGTTCGGGAATCAAACGCTCGTGAGTTCGGGAGTCAAACGCTCGCGAGTTCGGGACTCAAACTGTCGTGAGTTCGGGACTCAAACTGTCGTGAGTTCGGGACTCAAACTCTCGTGAGTTCGGGACTCAAACTGTCGTGAGTTCGGGACTCAAACTCTCGCGAGTTCGGGACTCAAACTCTCGTGAGTTCGGGACTCAAACGCTCGCGAGTTCGGGAATCAAACGCTCGTGAGTTCGGGAGTCAAACGCTCGTGAGTTCGGGACTCAAACGCTCGTGAGTTCGGGACTCAAACTCTCGTGAGTTCGGGACTCAAACTCTCGCGAGTTCGGGACTCAAACGCTCGTGAGTTCGGGACTCAAACTGTCGTGAGTTCGGGAGTCAAACGCTCGTGAGTTCGGGAGTCAAACGCTCGTGAGTTCGGGAGTCAAACGCTCGTGAGTTCGGGACTCAAACTGTCGTGAGTTCGGGAGTCAAACGCTCGTGAGTTCGGGAGTCAAACGCTCGCGAGTTCGGGAGTCAAACGCTCGTGAGTTCGGGAGTCAAACGCTCGTGAGTTCGGGACTCAAACTGTCGTGAGTTCGGGACTCAAACTGTCGTGAGTTCGGGAATCAAACTCTCGCGAGTTCGGGACTCAAACTCTGGTGAGTTCGGGACTCGAACTCTGGTGAGTTCGGGACTCGAACTCTCAAACTGAATGCTTGTTGTTGTTTGCTGGATGAAGAGTTTCTCACCTCTGTAATCGAACGTCACCACATGATATCCTAATGAACTGAGGACCTGAAGGAAGACAGAAAGAGGAGTCAGTCACCGGTGTTTCCTGGCAGCCAATCAGGGAACAGATAAATAAATAAAGATTTGAGGAACACATTCTTCATCTCTAAATACAAAACCAAAGTAAAAAAAGCCTTTTGAGCTTGATAGGTGGAGTGACAATTCATCAGGATGGTTTCTGTTCATAGACCAACAGCTGACCTTGTACAGCTGCACTCTGTGGTCTCCTCCTCTGGTCCCTGCGTTTCCATGGAGATAGAGGATGACGGGGTGGGCGGAGCTAAACGTGGAGTCGTACCAGTCGCCATCTTTCCCCTGAGCTTCTTTCCACATCCGATCAGGAACTGTGTGCCTGAAACACACAAAGTGTCGTCTTCATCTTCAGTCGTACATATTAAAACTAAACTAAACTGTATTTACGTCCGATTGGTCCACACAGGCCCCGCCCCCCTCTGCAGCGGCTGTTAAACAGCTGACAACCAGCACTAACCAGCACTAACCAGCTGGGTTAGCCAGCAGACTTTCAGTCTATTGTGGGAATTTATGCTGGAATGAATGAGAAAGAATGAGTTAAAGAATGAGTTCTGAGGGGAGAAACTGGCTCTCAGGGTCAGGGTCAGGCTCAGGCTCAGGCTCAGGGTCAGGGTCAGGGTCAGGCTCAGGGTCAGGCTCAGGGTCAGGGTCAGGGTCAGGGTCAGGGGTCACCCCGAACTGACCCTGACCCTGAGAGCTGTGGACTCAGCAGCCGGTACCACAGAGCGGTTCTCTTAACACTGGAATATGAGGAGTGAGTTATACAGCCCCCATGTTTACTGTAAATACAACTGCAGGGAGTGTGCACGTGTGTGTGCACGTGTGTGTGCACGTGTGTGTGCACGTTACCAGACTCCGATCTTGAGGCCCGTCTCCGGCTCCAGGTAGAAGTTGTGTGTGTGGTTCAGGCCCTGATCCAGCGGTCGCTTCAGGTCGATGAAGTACGGCATCCTCACTGGGGGGGGGGGGCAGAGAGAGGTCACATGACTTAAAGGGGGGGGGGGGGGGGGGGGCAGAGAGAGGTCACATGACTTAAAATAGCAACATTTAGCTTCTCTTCATTGGCTCCCTGTTAGATTCAGAATAGAATCTAAGGTTCTTCTCCTCACATATAAAGCTCTTAATGACCGAGCTCCATCACATCTTAAAGATCTCACAGTTGGATATTTCCCCAACAGAGCACTTTGCTCTCAGGCTGCAGGTTTCCTTGTGGTTCCCAGAGTTTCTAAAAGTAGAATGGGAGGCAGAGCCTTCAGTTATCAGGCCCCTAAAAGCAGAATGGGAGGCAGAGCCTTCAGTTATCAGGCCCCTAAAAGCAGAATGGGAGGCAGAGCCTTCAGTTATCAGGGCCCTAAAAGCAGAATGGGAGGCAGAGCCTTCAGTTATCAGGCCCCTAAAAGCAGAATGGGAGGCAGAGCCTTCAGTTATCAGGCCCCTAAAAGCAGAATGGGAGGCAGAGCCTTCAGTTATCAGGCCCCTAAAAGCAGAATGGGAGGCAGAGCCTTCAGTTATCAGGCCCCTAAAAGCAGAATGGGAGGCAGAGCCTTCAGTTATCAGGCCCCTAAAAGCAGAATGGGAGGCAGAGCCTTCAGTTATCAGGCCCCTAAAAGCAGAATGGGAGGCAGAGCCTTCAGTTATCAGGCCCCTAAAAGCAGAATGGGAGGCAGAGCCTTCAGTTATCAGGCCCCTAAAAGCAGAACGGGAGGCAGAGCCTTCAGTTATCAAGCCCCTAAAAGCAGAATGGGAGGCAGAGCCTTCAGTTATCAGGCCCCTAAAAGCAGAATGGGAGGCAGAGCCTTCAGTTATCAGGCCCCTAAAAGCAGAATGGGAGGCAGAGCCTTCAGTTATCAGGCCCCTAAAAGCAGAATGGGAGGCAGAGCCTTCAGTTATCAGGCCCCTAAAAGCAGAATGGGAGGCAGAGCCTTCAGTTATCAGGCCCCTAAAAGCAGAACGGGAGGCAGAGCCTTCAGTTATCAGGCCCCTAAAAGCAGAACGGGAGGCAGAGCCTTCAGTTATCAGGCCCCTAAAAGCAGAACGGGAGGCAGAGCCTTCAGTTATCAGGCCCCTAAAAGCAGAATGGGAGGCAGAGCCTTCAGTTATCAGGCCCCTAAAAGCAGAATGGGAGGCAGAGCCTTCAGTTATCAGGCCCCTAAAAGCAGAATGGGAGGCAGAGCCTTCAGTTATCAGGCCCCTAAAAGCAGAATGGGAGGCAGAGCCTTCAGTTATCAGGCCCCTAAAAGCAGAATGGGAGGCAGAGCCTTCAGTTATCAGGCCCCTAAAAGCAGAATGGGAGGCAGAGCCTTCAGTTATCAGGCCCCTAAAAGCAGAACGGGAGGCAGAGCCTTCAGTTATCAGGCCCCTAAAAGCAGAACGGGAGGCAGAGCCTTCAGTTATCAGGCCCCTAAAAGCAGAACGGGAGGCAGAGCCTTCAGTTATCAGGCCCCTAAAAGCAGAACGGGAGGCAGAGCCTTCGGTTATCAGGCCCCTAAAAGCAGAATGGGAGGCAGAGCCTTCAGTTATCAGGCCCCTAAAA
>NW_027325362.1:493001-640501 GCF_036924035.1 Leuresthes tenuis | reverse complement strand
AGAAACGTTCAAAGACCTGAGAAACGTTCAAACACCTGAGAAACGTTCAAACACCTGAGAAACGTTCAAACCAAACACCTGAGAAACGTTCAAACACCTGAGAAACGTTCAAACACCTGAGAAACGTTCAAACACCTGAGAAACGTTCAAAGACCTGAGAAACGTCCAAACACCTGAGAAACGTCCAAACACCTGAGAAACGTTCAAACCAAACACCTGAGAAACGTTCAAACACCTGAGAAACGTTCAAACACCTGAGAAACGTCCAAACACCTGAGAAACGTTCAAACACCTGAGAAACGTTCAAACACCTGAGAAACGTTCAAACACCTGAGAAACGTCCAAACACCTGAGAAACGTTCAAACCAAACACCTGAGAAACGTTCAAACACCTGAGAAACGTTCAAACACCTGAGAAACGTTCAAACAGTTTGAATGAAATCTTAAATAGTTTTTCAGGCTGTTTGAAATCATCCAACTTCGCAGTAATAGATCATTCTGGTTTCTGTTTGTCCTTCAGTCCCTCCCTGCAGAAACAGACCAGAACACCTGTCCCGGTTCGGGTCTTACCTCCTGAACGGTTTCCCCATGTTCCGCTGCTCTGGAGCCGGTACGCAGCCGGCTGCGGGCCCCAATGGTTCCCTGCCGGGACGCTGCTTCAGATCCGGGTCGCTGTCCAGCAGAGTGCCGGTTGTGTCCAGCTCCGCAGTCAGCGAGTTATTCCGCTTCCGCATCACTGGAAACGTCAAACGGGAGATGTTAACCGGGGGAAGGCGACTGAAACACGAGCCGTCAGCGCGGGCCTGTCAGCGGGGGAGGAGGCCGAGAGCCTGCGGGGCGGCGGAGCGCGGAGAGCCGGTGAGGACGGGAGCCGAGTCCCCGCTGTGCCTTTACTGAGAGCCGCAGAGAGCAGCTGATCTGAAACGGAGGCAGCCGCAGCCAATTACAGCGCACCAAAGCAACCACGTGGTCACACTGTGCTGCATTCATGACCCGTGGGGAGCGTCGGAGCAACGACCACCAAAACAAAACCGATTTCGGAGGCGTTAAAAGACACGTTGAACTTTAAAAGAGCGGATCTTCTCTCAGCATCAGTTCTGTTTACAAACAAATAAACCAAATCAGACACATAAGTATTTGATCAATAAAACATAAATAAACTTAATGGTATTTGGATTTTTTTTTTAGTTCTTGTGTCACTTTATCGATCATTTAAACTACATTTTTTACTGAGTGATTTAATCAGAAGCCGATGAGCTGGATGTGAAAACACTTTCAGAACTCAAATCTGACCTGATTTGCTTCTCAGATTAGGATTTGTTTTATTAGTTCAAAGATTCAGAACTTTTAAACACGTCAGTCTGACTGAAATCCAGCTTCTTAAACCGAACCAGCACCCCCCAATGATCCAGTTGGGTCTGAATCCCTCCTGCATGGAAACACTCAGCTGCTCTGTTCAGGCTCCAAACTTCCATCTTTCTGCATCTTTTAGTAAAAACAGTATTAAGTGATTATTTTATCAGAAACTGGGCCTGAAAATCAGCCCATTAAGGCTCACCTAAAGACTGTCGCTCTGCTCTAATAAAGTCCTGAGTTTATAACCACAGAATCACCGTTAAAGTAGCTCAAAGACAGCGTCTGAGCAGAGAACTCAGCTGAACTGGACCAGGACCAGCAGGATGTCTGCAGGGTCCACAGTCTCAGACGGTTCTGATCCTCTGCAGGTGTACTGGGACCAGGACGCTGGTCCAGTTAGATGAGTCCGACTGGCACTGCAGCTCAGACACTGGTGAATGAGTTCAGTTTTATTTCTTCAACACCTGAAAACCTGGAGGGCCCCAACCCTCATAATAAGAAACACTGAACTGTTAATAAGGTACTTCAAATATTTAGTATTTTAATACAAGTACTCTGAGACTTCTACAGCACTCTAAGTGCAGGAATCATTGCGTCTGTGGTCCAACATCAGAACCAGCTGCTGGGAAACTCTTTTCAGGCTCGTGTCAAACCAGCAGAGAAGCCGGCTGGAAGTTCGTATTTCCCGTTGAACCTGAATGTAGCATCAGCGACCAACTCCGCAGTAAAACGTTTGAATACGCAAACAAACTAACAAAATAAACACCAACTCATAAACGGGCGCGCGCAGACTTCGTGAGTCCGGCTCGTGTCGGTGTGGAGTTTCCTGTTGTCAGCTGACCAACAGCTAACCGGAAGTCCCGTCGCGTTGACCGCAACCCTGCATCAGTGAACCGGAAACATCAACACAACACAAACAATAAACAATAAACACAAACAAAATACAGACGTTCACCTTTCAGCGTGGCGCGAATAAAGCGGCGTCACATCCTCACTCCTCAGCTGAAGCAGCGAAGCGGTTCCGCGTTTGTCCCGAAGCGGCTTCCGGTGCGTTACGTCACCGAGTCACGTGACGACAACACGATTTTTGCCGCGAATGTGCCGCTTCTTCCAGTGCGGTCAGTTGGACGTTTTCACGGTGCAGAACTCGGTAAAGTTTCGCTTCTGAGTTCGGGTAGTTCGTGTTGGGCGGCTTCGGGATGTTCTGTGAGAAAGCCACCGAGCTGATCAGAGAGCTGCACCGGATGAGCGACGGACAGCTGCCCGCGTTTAACGTGAGTAATCCGGGGAAGTTCAGCAGCGGCTTTAGCGCAAAAATCTGTCGTTTAAAGATTAGTTTGCTGCTCAAAATAAAAAGACCTGTCGTAGAAAAATCTACTGACATTTTTTAATTAAACAATGGTTTAACCTACCCTTCGGCTCAGGGTTAACACGTCAAACCTTTATATTTCTTGTAGAAATCACGGTTTGATAATCTGTCTCCATATAAAATAATACATTTTAACATTCTGTTTATTTTCAGCAGAATTCTATTGTCACCAAAAATGTCAAGTTTTTTCTTTTGTAATTCAGCTTCTTTGAAATTCGGCACATGTTTAATCCGGCGAGCTGTGTTGCTCCACCTGAACACGCGAACATACCGCAGCCGGAACCTTTTCTGTGGATCCAGCTGCTGATGGTTCCGGCTCAGGTCGCGTTGAAAGCAACTGAATCCAGAATCTTTCTTAACTCTTGAATTGTTCCAGGAGGACGGGCTGCGGCAGGTTCTGCAGGAGATGGAGGCCCTGTATGAACAGAACCAGGCTGACGTGTGAGTCCCGGCACGCGCACAGTTTTCAGGTTGTTTTCGGTGCAGATTTGATGTTTTTAAAGGTTTAAGTTGGACCTGGAGTTCAGATGAAGTTAATATTTAATTTCAAGTCAAATCTGCTTCATATGAAATCAGACAAACACGATCTGATCGATCCGTTTGAAATCAATCACCTTTATTTACACATATTATAAACTGTAGTTTTATCTCAGGTCTGACTGCTGATAAATAAAAATTAGATTAGTTCTGATCATAATGATCAGTTTCAGTATTGAACTCTGTGCCGATTGGTTTCAGATCAGAAACCGATCAGAGTTAAATCTGACCATCAATACCTGAAACTGATCAATCCTCCCCACAGCTGATCGTCAGCTGATCAGGACTGAACCAGCTGACTGCTTCTGTTTCAGGAACGAGGCGAAGGGCGGCGGTCGAGCTGAGCTCATCCCCTCCATCAAACTGCGTCACTGCTGCCTGCTGAGGAACCAACGCTGCGTCACCGCCTACCTGTAAACACACCTGCTGTCCTGTGACCTAAAGTCACCTGACCCCACACACACCTGCAGTCAGACACACCTGACCCCCCCCCCCCCCCCCCCCGTTGACCCTTGTCTGTGCGTTTCAGGTACGACCGGCTCCTGAGGATCCGAGCGCTGCGCTGGGAGTACGGCAGCGTGCTGCCCGCCAACGTTCGCTTCCACATGTGTGCTGAGGAGGTGGGTGTGACATCACTTCCTGTTTCACATTAGGAACCTGTCTGTGCACCTGTCTGAGTCACCTGTGTGCTTCAGGTGCAGTGGTTCGGTCAGTATAAGAAGTCTCTGGCCTCCTTCATGCGCTCCCTCGGGGGGGGCGAGGGGCTGGACATCACGCAGGACATCAAGCCCCCCAAGAGCCTCTACATCCAGGTGAGTCCCGGCCCCTGTGTGACCTCTGACCTCACGCTGCTGATGTCATCACCCTGCGTGTGATTCCAGGTGAGGTGCCTGAAGGACCACGGCGAGTTTGAAATAGACGACGGGACGGTGATCCTGCTGAAGAAGAACAGCCAGGTGAGAACAGGAAGCACCTGCCGGTTCATTCCAGCCCAGACCCAAAGTTTGCTGCTTCAGTGTTTCCAGGTGTTCCACCAGATGTTCCGTCAGTCGTTCCGTCAGTTGTTCCGTCAGTCGTTCCACCAGTCGTTCCGTCAGAGGTTCTATCAGTTGTTCGGTCAGTCGTTCCATCAGGGGTTCTATCAGTCGTTCCACCAGTCGTTCCGTCAGGGGTTCTATCAGTCGTTCCACCAGTCGTTCCATCAGGGGTTCTATCAGTCGTTCGGTCAGTCGTTCCGCCAGATGTTCCGTCAGTCGTTCCATCAGGGGTTCTATCAGTTGTTCCGTCAGGGGTTCTATCAGTTGTTCGGTCAGTCGTTCCGCCAGATGTTCCGTCAGTCGTTCCACCAGTCGTTCCGTCAGGGGTTCTATCAGTCGTTCCACCAGTCGTTCCGTCAGGGGTTCTATCAGTCGTTCCACCAGTCGTTCCGTCAGGGGTTCTATCAGTCGTTCCATCAGGGGTTCTATCAGTCGTTCCACCAGTCGTTCCGTCAGTCGTTCCGTCAGTCGTTCCGTCAGTCGTTCCGTCAGTCGTTCCGTCAGTCGTTCCATCAGGGGTTCTATCAGTCGTTCCGTCAGGGGTTCTATCAGTCGTTCCACCAGTCGTTCCATCAGGGGTTCTATCAGTCGTTCCACCAGTCGTTCCGTCAGGGGTTCTATCAGTTGTTCCGTCAGTCGTTCCGTCAGTCGTTCCGTCAGTCGTTCCGTCAGTCGTTCCGTCAGGGGTTCCATCAGTCGTTCCATCAGGGGTTCTATCAGTCGTTCCACCAGTCGTTCCGTCAGGGGTTCTATCAGTCGTTCCACCAGTCGTTCCGTCAGGGGTTCTATCAGTAGTTCCGTCAGTCGTTCCGTCAGTCGTTCCGTCAGTCGTTCCGTCAGTCGTTCCGTCAGTCGTTCCGTCAGTCGTTCCATCAGTCGTTCCGTCAGTCGTTCCATCAGTCGTTCCGTCAGTCGTTCCGTCAGGGGTTCCATCAGTCGTTCCATCAGGGGTTCTATCAGTCGTTCCACCAGTCGTTCCGTCAGGGGTTCTATCAGTCGTTCCACCAGTCGTTCCATCAGGGGTTCTATCAGTCGTTCCACCAGTCGTTCCGTCAGGGGTTCTATCAGTCGTTCCACCAGTCGTTCCGTCAGGGGTTCTATCAGTTGTTCCGTCAGTCGTTCCACCAGTCGTTCCGTCAGAGGTTCTATCAGTTGTTCGGTCAGTCGTTCCATCAGGGGTTCTATCAGTCGTTCCACCAGTCGTTCCGTCAGGGGTTCTATCAGTCGTTCCACCAGTCGTTCCATCAGGGGTTCTATCAGTCGTTCGGTCAGTCGTTCCGCCAGATGTTCCGTCAGTCGTTCCATCAGGGGTTCTATCAGTTGTTCCGTCAGGGGTTCTATCAGTTGTTCGGTCAGTCGTTCCGCCAGATGTTCCGTCAGTCGTTCCACCAGTCGTTCCGTCAGGGGTTCTATCAGTCGTTCCACCAGTCGTTCCGTCAGGGGTTCTATCAGTCGTTCCACCAGTCGTTCCGTCAGGGGTTCTATCAGTCGTTCCATCAGGGGTTCTATCAGTCGTTCCACCAGTCGTTCCGTCAGTCGTTCCGTCAGTCGTTCCGTCAGTCGTTCCGTCAGTCGTTCCATCAGGGGTTCTATCAGTCGTTCCGTCAGGGGTTCTATCAGTCGTTCCACCAGTCGTTCCATCAGGGGTTCTATCAGTCGTTCCACCAGTCGTTCCGTCAGGGGTTCTATCAGTTGTTCCGTCAGTCGTTCCGTCAGTCGTTCCGTCAGTCGTTCCGTCAGTCGTTCCGTCAGGGGTTCCATCAGTCGTTCCATCAGGGGTTCTATCAGTCGTTCCACCAGTCGTTCCGTCAGGGGTTCTATCAGTCGTTCCACCAGTCGTTCCGTCAGGGGTTCTATCAGTAGTTCCGTCAGTCGTTCCGTCAGTCGTTCCGTCAGTCGTTCCGTCAGTCGTTCCGTCAGTCGTTCCATCAGTCGTTCCGTCAGTCGTTCCATCAGTCGTTCCGTCAGTCGTTCCGTCAGGGGTTCCATCAGTCGTTCCATCAGGGGTTCTATCAGTCGTTCCACCAGTCGTTCCGTCAGGGGTTCTATCAGTCGTTCCACCAGTCGTTCCATCAGGGGTTCTATCAGTCGTTCCACCAGTCGTTCCGTCAGGGGTTCTATCAGTCGTTCCACCAGTCGTTCCGTCAGGGGTTCTATCAGTTGTTCCGTCAGTCGTTCCGTCAGTCGTTCCGTCAGTCGTTCCATCAGGGGTTCCATCAGTCGTTCCATCAGTCGTTCCATCAGGGTTTCTATCAGTTGTTCGGTCAGTCGTTCCGCCAGATGTTCCGTCAGTCGTTCCATCAGGGGTTCTATCAGTTGTTCCGTCAGTCGTTCCGTCAGAGGTTCTATCAGTTGTTCCGTCAGTCGTTCCATCAGTCGTTCCATCAGGGGTTCTATCAGTTGTTCGGTCAGTCGTTCCGCCAGATGTTCCGTCAGTCGTTCCGTCAGTCGTTCCACCAGTCGTTCCGTCAGGGGTTCTATCAGTTGTTCGGTCAGTCGTTCCGTCAGGGGTTCTATCAGTCGTTCCACCAGTCGTTCCATCAGGGGTTCTATCAGTCGTTCCACCAGTCGTTCCGTCAGGGGTTCTATCAGTCGTTCCACCAGTCGTTCCATCAGGGGTTCTATCAGTTGTTCCGTCAGTCGTTCCGTCAGAGGTTCCATCAGTTGTTCCGTCAGTCGTTCCACCAGATGTTCTGTCAGTCGTTCCATCGGGGGTTCTATCAGTTGTTCCGTCAGGGGTTCCACCAGATGTTCTGTCAGTCGTTCCACCAGATGTTCCATCAGGGGTTCTATCAGAGGTTCCGCCAGTCGTTCCATCAGGGGTTCTATCAGTCGTTCCCGACTGACTGATACACTTAGAGCTTGAGAAGTAACCCCCCACCCACCTGAACGGTCTCAGGATGTTTCCAGAACCGATGGCTTCCCTCAGCAGTCCGACCCGTGAACTTTCTGCAGAACTGAAGCAGCAAACTTTGGAAACTAATCTGTGTCGTTCAGCAGCGTCACAGGAAGTCGTCTCTCTCTCTGTCCGCAGCACTTCCTGCCGCGGTGGAAATGCGAGCAGCTGATTCGTCAGGGCGTCCTGGAGCACGTGCTGTCGTGATGCAGCCGTGCACACGTACCTGCAGGCGTGCGCACGTACCTGCAGCCGTGCACACGTACCTGCAGCCGTGCACACGTACCTGCAGGCGTGCGCACGTACCTGAACAACCCAACAACCATGATGTCATTTGTTTAGAAATAAACTTGTTTATTTACACTTTGTGTCTTTCTGTCAACAATGTTTGAACCTTCAAACGGAGCGGTTCTGGTTCCGTACACAGAGAACATTTCAAACGGAGCGGTTCTGGTTCCGTACACAGAGAACATTTCAAACGGAGCGGTTCTGGTTCCGTACACAGAGAACATTTCAAACGGAGCGGTTCTGGTTCCATACAAACTATTAATAAAAGAGAAGAAACATAACATGTAGAACACATCTTTGATCAGAACCACACGGGTCAGAACATGTTGGAGGACTTTCACCTTCTGTCAGTCATTTCAGAACTTTTCCCAACCGGAACCAGAATCTTTGGTCAGATAAAAAGCGGGTCGCTAACCCGTGCACCTGCAGATCTTTAGTAACAGCGTCGCTGCTCCTGGTCCTGAGAGGTTAAACTCACCTGAAACACCTGAGCAGGAGGAACAGGAGGAACAGGAGGTCTCACTCTGAGGAGAAAACAAACTCCTCACAGGAACGGAGGAACATGGAAACGATCACATGACACAGAATTGAACACCTGCTGACCGCACAGGTGAGGAGGCCACGCCCACAAACTGCTGCTGCATTAAATCCATCATAATTTACATGGAGTTTGGTGGAAAGTTTGGCAACATTCACAGAAACATTCGACACATTTAAAGTTCTGGAGTCCAGATGATCAGAAATCATTTGTGACGACGCCTTCAGGGTCTCCTGGAAGTCCTGAGCGCTGGTAATGTAAGATCAATACAACGGGACAACGTGCACACTGAGCAGCAGCTGAAACTATTTCATTCACTTTGGTGCTTTTTGGATTTTCTCTAAGGTGCTAACACTTTCCATCCGCTCCCAGTGTTTGTGCTAAGCTAAGCTAACTCAGATTGTCACCGCAGCGATCAATCGCTGATCAGAAAGTTCTGATGAACCGACGGCCTCTTCCTCTGGGTTTACAGAACACAAATACTTAGATGATCAGTTTCAGACCTGCTTGAGACGAATCGATCAATCGATTGATTCTGACCTGTCAAACTGATCATTGATCCATGGAGACGACCGAAATGATTGATTACTGATCAGAGGATTCATTTGAAAATAAGTGATTGTTCCTCTGAAGGAACCGCTGGTTAAATGCAGCTCCAGAAGGTTCTGGTACCAGAAGGTTCTGGTACCACAAGGTTCTGGTACCACAAGGTTCTGGTACCAGAGGGTTCTGGTACCAGAAAGCTGCGTTTTTCATCTGATTCACATAAAAGGATAAAAACTGACAGTCTGGGTGAAAAGCGACCGCCATCAGTCACCGATCAGCTGATCAATCACCGATCAGCTGATCAGTCACGGATCAGCTGATCGTTGGCGTCCCGGCCGGCCGCAGCTCGGGGGCGTGGTCACGTGGCGAGCGCTGCGGGGACGATCTCGCGCAGCAGCTTGTTGAGAGCCCCGACCTTGTCCTCCAAGGTCGCGTTCTTCTTCTCGGCGTGCTTCTGGCGCCGCTCGGTGACCTGCAGCGCCTTCATCAGCTGCGAGTTCTCCACGTAGAGATCCTTCAGCAGAGCGCTCGTCTTGCTGCTCTTTGCCAGCTGCGGGCGACACCACACGTCAGGCCTCAGGGCGCCGCCGGGGTACGGGGACGGCGGAGAGGAGACTCACCTGCTGCTTGAGCTGCTGGACCTTCTCCTGCAGAACCAGGCGGAGCCCCTTCAGCTGGACCTCCAGGTTGTCCACCCTCTGCTGCATGGTGGCCGCCGCCTTCTCGTACTTCCCCTGAACACACCACAGACACAGGTCAGACAGGAAGTGCTCAGAACAGCGGGCGGGTCGGCTGATCAGCCTCTGACCTTCTGAAGCTTCAGCGCCTCCTCCAGCCGCTCCTGCAGAAGCTCCGCCTCCTTCCTGCTGCCCGCCTGCATCACGCTGAGGGCGGCGTCCGCCCGCACCGCCTGCAGAGCAAACAGGAAGTCACTGATTTAACAGCTGTTTCTGCAGTCCTCCCTTTGGGTCTCAGAACCGAACCAGAACCTGACCTGGTCCTGAGCCTGCGTCCGGGTCGCCTCCAGCTCCTTCAGTCTGGTCCTCAGGTTCTGCTGCTCCTGGGTCAGCTTGTGGACCTGCAGATCCTGGACCTGCAGCTCAGACAGCTGACACAGAGACGCACCAATCAGCTCTGAGGTGAACAGAAGCCCCGCCCCCCCAGGTCGCTGAGGTGAACAGAATCCCCGCCCCCCCAGGTCGCCGTGGTACTCTGAGGTGAACAGAAGCCCCTCCCCCCCAGGTCCCTGTGGTACTCTGAGGTGAACAGAAGCCCCTCCCCCCCAGGTCGCCGTGGTACTCTGAGGTGAACAGAAGCCCCGCCCCCCCAGGTCCCTGTGGTACTCTGAGGTGAACAGAAGCCCCTCCCCCCCAGGTCCCTGTGGTACTCTGAGGTGAACAGAAGCCCCTCCCCCCCAGGTCGCCGTGGTACTCTGAGGTGAACAGAAGCCCCGCCCCCCCAGGTCCCTGTGGTACTCTGAGGTGAACAGAAGCCCCTCCCCCCCAGGTCCCTGTGGTACTCTGAGGTGAACAGAAGCCCCTCCCCCCCAGGTCGCCGTGGTACTCTGAGGTGAACAGAAGCCCCGCCCCCCCAGGTCCCTGTGGTACTCTGAGGTGAACAGAAGCCCCGCCCCCCCAGGTCCCTGTGGTACTCTGAGGTGAACAGAAGCCCCGCCCCCCCAGGTCCCTGTGGTACTCTGAGGTGAACAGAAGCCCCGCCCCCCCAGGTCGCCGTGGTACTCTGAGGTGAACAGAAGCCCCTCCCCCCCAGGTCCCTGTGGTACTCTGAGGTGAACAGAAGCCCCTCCCCCCCAGGTTGCCGTGGTACTCTGAGGTGAACAGAAGCCCCTCCCCCCCAGGTCCCTGTGGTACTCTGAGGTGAACAGAAGCCCCGCCCCCTCAGGTCCCTGTGGTACTCTGAGGTGAACAGAAGCCCCGCCCCCTCAGGTCCCTGTGGTACTCTGAGGTGAACAGAAGCCCCGCCCCCCCAGGTCCCTGTGGTACTCTGAGGTGAACAGAAGCCCCTCCCCCCCAGGTTGCCGTGGTACCTGCTGCTGGAGCTCCTGGTTCCGGACTCTCAGACTCTGGGTCTCCTCTTGCTCCTCCACCTGTAAAGCAGCAGACGTCAGACCGGACCCGACCGCACCTGGTTCAGGTGATAACAGGTGACCTCACCTTGCTCCGCGCTTCCTGCAGCTTCCTCTGCAGCGCCGCCACTTCCTGGGCGTGGCCGAGCTTCTCCTGAGTGACGGCGTGGAGCTCAGAGCGAAGCAGCTCCGCCTCCGCCTCCACAGAGCTCAGCTGCTGCTGCACCTGATGGAGAAACAGCGTCAGCAGGTTCTGATCCGACCGGTTCCCTCCTGAACTACAGACCAGGTGTGATGGGACCGGTTCATTTGGACCTGCGGCAGGTTCTGATCCGACCGGTTCCCTCCTGAACTACAGACCAGGTGTGATGGGACCGGTTCATTTGGACCTGCGGCAGGTTCTGATCCGACCGGTTCCCTCCTGAACTACAGACCAGGTGTAATGGGACCGGTTCATTCGGACCTGCGGCAGGTTCTGATCCGACCGGTTCCCTCCTGAACTACAGACCAGGTGTGATGGGACCGGTTCATTTGGACCAGCGGCAGGTTCTGATCCGACCGGTTCCCTCCTGAACTACAGACCAGGTGTGATGGGACCGGTTCATTTGGACCTGCGGCAGGTTCTGATCCGACCGGTTCCCTCCTGAACTACAGACCAGGTGTGATGGGACCGGTTCATTTGGACCTGCGGCAGGTTCTGATCCGACCGGTTCCCTCCTGAACTACAGACCAGGTGTGATGGGACCGGTTCATTTGGACCTACGGCAGGTTCTGATCCGACCGGTTCCCTCCTGAACTACAGACCAGGTGTGATGGGACCGGTTCATTTGGACCTGCGGCAGGTTCTGATCCGACCGGTTCCCTCCTGAACTACAGACCAGGTGTGATGGGACCGGTTCATTTGGACCTGCGGCAGGTTCTGATCCGACCGGTTCCCTCCTGAACTACAGACCAGGTGTGATGGAACCGAACCGGTTCATTTGGACCTACGGCAGGTTCTGATCCGACCGGTTCCCTCCTGAACTACAGACCAGGTGTGATGGGACCGGTTCATTTGGACCTGCGGCAGGTTCTGATCCGACCGGTTCCCTCCTGAACTACAGACCAGGTGTGATGGGACCGGTTCATTCGGACCTGCGGCAGGTTCTGATCCGACCGGTTCCCTCCTGAACTACAGACCAGGTGTGATGGGACCGGTTCATTCGGACCTGCGGCAGGTTCTGATCCGACCGGTTCCCTCCTGAACTACAGACCAGGTGTGATGGGACCGGTTCATTTGGACCTGCGGCAGGTTCTGATCCGACCGGTTCCCTCCTGAACTACAGACCAGGTGTGATGGGACCGGTTCATTTGGACCTGCGGCAGGTTCTGATCCGACCGGTTCCCTCCTGAACTACAGACCAGGTGTGATGGGACCGGTTCATTCGGACCTGCGGCAGGTTCTGATCCGACCGGTTCCCTCCTGAACTACAGACCAGGTGTGATGGGACCGGTTCATTTGGACCTGCGGCAGGTTCTGATCCGACCGGTTCCCTCCTGAACTACAGACCAGGTGTGATGGGACCGGTTCATTTGGACCTGCGGCAGGTTCTGATCCGACCGGTTCCCTCCTGAACTACAGACCAGGTGTGATGGGACCGGTTCATTCGGACCTGCGGCAGGTTCTGACCTGTGTGGGTTTCAAACTGGCGTCAGAGCAGCTTATTTCTAGTTGTTTTAATGTTTCTTACCTGGACCCAATGAGTTACTGTTATTAAAGGCAAACATGAACAGAACCATCCCCGAACAGAACCATCCCCGAACAGAACCATCCCCGAACAGAACCATCCACGAACAGAACCATCCACGAACAGAACCATCCCCGAACAGAACCATCCCCGAACAGAACCATCCCGAACAAAACCATCCCGAACAAAACCATCCCCGAACAGAACCATCCACGAACAGAACCATCCCCGAACAGAACCATCCCCGAACAGAACCATCCCCGAACAGAACCATCCACGAACAGAACCATCCACGAACAGAACCATCCCCGAACAGAACCATCCACAAACAGAACCATCCCCGAACAGAGCCATCCACGAACAGAACCATCCCCGAACAGAACCATCCCCGAACAGAACCATCCCCGAACAGAACCATCCCCGAACAGAACCATCCCCGAACAGAACCATCCCTGAACAGAACCATCCCCGAACAGAACCATCCCCGAACAGAACCATCCACAAACAGAACCATCCCCGAACAGAACCATCCCCGAACAGAACCATCCCCGAACAGAACCATCCACGAACAGAACCATCCCCGAACAGAACCATCCCTGAACAGAACCATCCACGAACAGAACCATCCACGAACAGAACCATCCACGAACAGAACCATCCCCGAACAGAACCATCCACGAACAGAACCATCCCCGAACAGAACCATCCCTGAACAGAACCATCCCTGAACAGAACCATCCCTGAACAGAACCATCCCCGAACAGAACCATCCCCGAACAGAACCATCCCTGAACAGAACCATCCACGAACAGAACCATCCCCGAACAGAACCATCCACGAACAGAACCATCCCCGAACAGAACCATCCCTGAACAGAACCATCCCTGAACAGAACCATCCCTGAACAGAACCATCCCCGAACAGAACCATCCCCGAACAGAACCATCCCTGAACAGAACCATCCACGAACAGAACCATCCCCGAACAGAACCATCCCCGAACAGAACCATCCCTGAACAGAACCATCCACTTCTTCACCTTCCTGAATCGCTTGCGGTGCATTCAGGTGCAGTTTTTTTCCCCGGCACTGCTCACATGAGGAGACTCAGCATATTTTCTGCTGTCGCCGCCGGTTCTCGGCGCCGGTTTGGCGCTGGTTTGGCGTGTAAGAGCCCAACAGGTTCTGGGTTTAAACCTGATGACCTTATTGGACGGTTTATGCTGATGTCACATCACCTTGTGGTTCCGTTCCTCGGCGTCTCGCCGAAGCCGCTCCTTGTCCTCCTCCATCCACTGCAGCTTCAGGCTGATGCTGCTAAGCTCCGCCTCCAGCTGCGACTGGCGGCCCAGCTGAGGAACACATATCGTGAGTCACCAGAAACGAGACGAGCGGCTCATCGGAGATCGTTGCGTTTACCTTCTCCTTGGCAGGGCGGAGCTCCGCCTCCAGCAGCTGTTTCTCCTGTTTCCACGCCGCCTGCTGCTGCAGCTTCTCCCGCTCGTGCTGCGTCACGGCGTCCTGCAGCCGCCGCACCACGGCCTGCTCCTCCTCCTGCTCCTTGGAAACCATCGCCAGGCGGTCCCGCAGCATCCGGACCGCCTCCTGCTCTCCACGGAGACGCGCACTCAGCTCGCTGTTGTCACCGCTCAGCTGCAGGTTCCTGCTGCTCAGATCCAGAACCTCCTGACGGTACCTGGAGTTCTGCAGAGAAAGAGGAGGGTGAGGGGCCTGAGGGGCCTGAGGGGTCTGAGGGGCCTGAGGGGCCTGAGGACCTAAGAGTCTGAGGGGCCTGAGGGCCAAAGGGGTCTGAGGACCTGAGGGGCCTGAGGACCTAAGAGTCTGAGGGGCATGAGGACCTAAGAGTCTGAGGGGCCTGAGGGGTCTGAGGGGCCTGAGGACCTAAGAGTCTGAGGGGCCTGAGGGGTCTGAGGGGCCTGAGGACCTAAGAGTCTGAGGGGCCTGAGGGCCAAAGGGGTCTGAGGACCTGAGGGGCCTGAGGACCTAAGGGTCTGAGGGGCCTGAGGGCCAAAGGGGCCTGAGGACCTAAGGGTCTGAGGGGCCTGAGGGCCAAAGGGGCCTGAGGACCTAAGGGTCTGAGGGGCCTGAGGGGTCTGAGGGGCCTGAGGACCTAAGAGTCTGAGGGGCCTGAGGGCCAAAGGGGTCTGAGGACCTGAGGGGCCTGAGGACCTAAGGGTCTGAGGGGCCTGAGGGCCAAAGGGGCCTGAGGACCTAAGGGTCTGAGGGGCCTGAGGGCCAAAGGGGTCTGAGGACCTGAGGGGCCTGAGGACCTAAGGGTCTGAGGGGCCTGAGGGCCAAAGGGGCCTGAGGACCTAAGGGTCTGAGGGGCCTGAGGGCCAAAGGGGTCTGAGGACCTGAGGGGCCTGAGGACCTAAGGGTCTGAGGGGCCTGAGGGCCAAAGGGGCCTGAGGACCTAAGGGTCTGAGGGGCCTGAGGGCCAAAGGGGTCTGAGGACCTGAGGGGCCTGAGGACCTAAGGGGTCTGATGAGTCTGAAGGCCTAAGGGGCCTGAGGGCCTGATGGGTCTGAAGGCCTAAGGGGCCTGAGGACCTAAGGGTCTGAGGGGCCTGAGGGCCAAAGGGGCCTGAGGACCTAAGGGGTCTGATGAGTCTGAAGGCCTAAGGGGCCTGAGGGCCTGATGGGTCTGAAGGCCTAAGGGGCCTGAGGGGTCTGAGGACCTAAGGGGTCTGAGGGGCCTGAGGGCCTGATGGGTCTGAAGGCCTAAGGGGCCTGAGGACCTAAGGGGTCTGAGGGGTCTGAGGGCCAAAGGGGTCTGAGGGGTCTGAGGGCCAAAGGGGTCTGAGGGGCCTGAGGGTCTGAGGGGCCTGAGGGCCAAAGGGGCCTGAGGACCTAAGGGGCCTGATGAGTCTGAAGGCCTAAGGGGCCTGAGGGCCTGATGGGTCTGAAGGCCTAAGGGGCCTGAGGACCTAAGGGTCTGAAGGCCTAAGGGGCCTGAGGGGTCTGAGGACCTAAGGGGCCTGATGGGTCTGAGGACCTAAGGGGCCTGAGGCGTCCGATGGGCCTGAGGACCAAAGGGACCTAAGGGGTCTGAGGGGCCTGAAAGCCAAAGGGGTCTGAGGGGCCTGAGGCGTCTGATGGGCCTGAGGACCTAAGGCGTCTGAGGGGCCCGAGGCATCTCAGGGGGGTCTGAGGGGTCTCGGGGGGGTGAGTTAAATCAGATTTTAAAGCTCAGGTGTTTCACCTCCTCCTGCAGCCGCTCCTCCTCCTCTCTGCTCCTCTCGTGGTCCTTCTCCACCTCCTCCAGCCTCCTCCTGTAAAGTCATGTGACTGCTCAGACCGATCACATGATCAACCTCCACCAATAAGAACCTCTGATCAATAACAGAACAAGTGTCTGGTAAAATGATGCTGGAAGCCACATATCAATCATATTAAATGATGATGAATGTGACTCTGTTAATAAAAGAAATCAAACTTTCTGCTGTAACTTAAAGGGGAACTCTGGTGTTTTTAAACCTTATTTCTGGCATGAAATACGTTCATCTGCTCACTGAGAACAGTTTGGTGAAAGTCGGCGTCCTTCAGAAGATATTTAGATAACTGGAGATCCATATAACGGAGTGAACGGGGCTTAGAGGATGCAGCCTCTAAATAAGGCATTATCTGTCTTTATTTCACCAATACTTTAAGAAGAATGAATGAATGAACGTGTGCTATAGCTCTGTTAGCTCATAGCTCTGTTAGCTCATAGCTCTGTTAGCTCATAGCTGCTGTTAGCTCATAGCTCTGTTAGCTCATAGCTCTGTTAGCTCATAGCTCTGTTAGCTCATAGCTGCTGTTAGCTCATAGCTCTGTTAGCTCATAGCTGCTGTTAGCTCATAGCTGCTGTTAGCTCATAGCTCTGTTAGCTCATAGCTGCTGTTAGCTCATAGCTCTGTTAGCTCATAGCTCTGTTAGCTCATAGCTGCTGTTAGCTCAAAGCTGCTATTAGCTCATAGCTGCTGTTAGCTCATAGCTCTGTTAGCTCATAGCTCTGTTAGCTCATAGCTGCTGTTAGCTCATAGCTGCTGTTAGCTCATAGCTGCTGTTAGCTCATAGCTCTGTTAGCTCATAGCTGCTGTTAGCTCAAAGCTGCTGTTAGCTCATAGCTCTGTTAGCTCAAAGCTGCTGTTAGCTCATAGCTCTGTTAGCTCATAGCTCTGTTAGCTCATAGCTGCTGTTAGCTCATAGCTGCTGTTAGCTCATAGCTGCTGTTAGCTCATAGCTCTGTTAGCTCATAGCTGCTGTTAGCTCATAGCTGCTGTTAGCTCATAGCTCTGTTAGCTCATAGCTGCTGTTAGCTCATAGCTGCTGTTAGCTCATAGCTCTGTTAGCTCATAGCTGCTGTTAGCTCATAGCTCTGTTAGCTCATAGCTGCTGTTAGCTCATAGCTCTGTTAGCTCATAGCTGCTGTTAGCTCATAGCTCTGTTAGCTCATAGCTCTGTTAGCTCATAGCTGCTGTTAGCTCATAGCTGCTGTTAGCTCATAGCTGCTGTTAGCTCATAGCTCTGTTAGCTCATAGCTGCTGTTAGCTCATAGCTCTGTTAGCTCATAGCTCTGTTAGCTCATAGCTGCTGTTAGCTCAAAGCTGCTGTTAGCTCATAGCTGCTGTTAGCTCATAGCTCTGTTAGCTCATAGCTGCTGTTAGCTCATAGCTGCTGTTAGCTCATAGCTGCTGTTAGCTCATAGCTGCTGTTAGCTCATAGCTGCTGTTAGCTCATAGCTCTGTTAGCTCATAGCTGCTGTTAGCTCAAAGCTGCTGTTAGCTCATAGCTCTGTTAGCTCAAAGCTGCTGTTAGCTCATAGCTCTGTTAGCTCATAGCTCTGTTAGCTCATAGCTGCTGTTAGCTCATAGCTGCTGTTAGCTCATAGCTCTGTTAGCTCATAGCTGCTGTTAGCTCATAGCTGCTGTTAGCTCATAGCTGCTGTTAGCTCATAGCTGCTGTTAGCTCATAGCTCTGTTAGCTCATAGCTGCTGTTAGCTCAAAGCTGCTGTTAGCTCATAGCTCTGTTAGCTCAAAGCTGCTGTTAGCTCATAGCTCTGTTAGCTCATAGCTGCTGTTAGCTCATAGCTCTGTTAGCTCATAGCTGCTGTTAGCTCATAGCTGCTGTTAGCTCATAGCTCTGTTAGCTCATAGCTGCTGTTAGCTCATAGCTCTGTTAGCTCAAAGCTGCTGTTAGCTCAAAGCTGCTGTTAGCTCATAGCTCTGTTAGCTCAAAGCTGCTGTTAGCTCATAGCTCTGTTAGCTCATAGCTGCTGTTAGCTCATAGCTGCTGTTAGCTCATAGCTCTGTTAGCTCATAGCTGCTGTTAGCTCATAGCTGCTGTTAGCTCATAGCTCTGTTAGCTCATAGCTGCTGTTAGCTCAAAGCTGCTGTTAGCTCATAGCTGCTGTTAGCTCATAGCTCTGTTAGCTCATAGCTGCTGTTAGCTCATAGCTGCTGTTAGCTCATAGCTCTGTTATGTGGCTACTTGCAGCTATAGGAGAGCTAACGGAGGGATTTCTACACAGGCACTCTACTGGGACCACTTCATCCACACGCCCCCCTGCAGCACAGTTTATTCACTCCGGTAAGAACGTCCATCTTATTCAAAATCTGATAAATATCCTGCCATGTTGCACAAAACTATCAGCAGCAAACTCTGTGTGAAGTTAGCCGACTGTCACAGAGCACGGAGTGAATAAGCTGTGCTGCAGGGGGGCGTGTGGATGAAGGGGTCCCAGTAAATAAACTGTTCTCGGTGAGTTCCCCTTTAAACTGAATTTTATGTTATTTTAACTGTAATATTTTTCATTTCTTTCTTTCTCATTTTCATAATAAAATAATAAATAAGCAGTAAATACATCTATAAATTAAATAAATGTGGTGAAACCAAAATAAAAAAATTTAAGCAGAAAGTTCAAAGTTGCATTTATCATCAAATGAAAATATTTATCTTATCTATTTTTGACCCTTTCAGTGCTCCGTATTTCCTGATCTGTGGAACCAGAACTTTATTGTTCAGAACTTTATTGTTCAACCTTTTCATCATTTTTCCAACACGTCTTGTGGCTGTAAAATAATTCCACCTGCAGGTACTGATAAAGTCACCTGACCACCAAAGTTCTGGTTCCATCCCCAAGAACCGGGTCATAAAAGGGCCGCTTACCTCAGAGCTGTGGGCCGGGTTATGGAGATCCTCAGCAGAACCCTCAGGTTCTGGGTTTCCCCTCAGCAGAACCCTCAGGTTCTGGGTTTCCCCTGAGCTGAACCCTCAGGTTCTGGGTTTCCCCTCAGCTCAGGTTCTGGGTTTCCCCTCAGCTGAACCCTCAGGTTCTGGGTTTCCCTCAGCAGAACCCTCAGGTTCTGGGTTTCCCCTGAGCTGAACCCTCAGGTTCTGGGTTTCCCCTCAGCTCAGGTTCTGGGTTTCCCCTCAGCAGAACCCTCAGGTTCTGGGTTTCCCCTCAGCAGAACCCTCAGGTTCTGGGTTTCCCCTGAGCTGAACCCTCAGGTTCTGGGTTTCCCCTCAGCTCAGGTTCTGGGTTTCCCCTCAGCTGAACCCTCAGGTTCTGGGTTTCCCTCAGCAGAACCCTCAGGTTCTGGGTTTCCCCTCAGCTGAACCCTCAGGTTCTGGGTTTCCCCTCAGCAGAACCCTCAGGTTCTGGGTTTCCCCTGAGCTGAACCCTCAGGTTCTGGGTTTCCCTCAGCAGAACCCTCAGGTTCTGGGTTTCCCTCAGCTGAACCCTCAGGTTCTGGGTTTCCCAGCAGAACCCTCAGCAGAACTCACCTCTTCTTGGCCACATCGTCCTCCAGGTTCTGGACCTCCTGCTGCAGGACGCTCAGTCTCTCCTGCAGAGCGCCGTTCTCCAATCGGACCTCCTCCAGCCGAGTCCTGTAGCCCACAAATCAACACGGGTCAGAAACTAAACCTGAGCAGAACCTGGTGGTCGGGGAAGATCACAGAATGAATCTAATGATCCGATCAGGAAGACGAAGGAACTCTGCTTCACTTCAGACGTCCGACCGGTTCCGAGACTCAGAAACATCTGTAGGACCTTCAGTCTGCCACGGCATCACCTGAACCGGTCCTGGTACCAGCTCACCGGTCCAGTTCCATTCAGCAGTCTGAAGCTCCTCCCACAACATGACCAGAACCGGTCCGCCTGAAGCTCACAGACACCTTCATCTCCATCATCATCGAAAGAAGAACTAATCAGAACCGTTTGGTCCGAGGTTACCGGGTCATGCATTCAGACGTCTGTCATTGGGTTAGAGGGGCAGCAGTGCATTGTGGGGGATTCATTCCGCGTTAGTCTAATGAGCAGATGGAGGTTAGTCATGGTTCGGACCAGGTTCTGGTTCCGAGTCCGTCTCATGCTCCACAAACCTGTGCGGCCCGGCCGCCTCCATCACGTCCTCCAGATCCAGAACCAGCCTCTCCAGCTCCATCAGCTGCTGCGCCATCCTCCTCTTCTCCCGGTCCAGGTCCTGCTCTGTGGCCCTCAGCTGGTTCTGGGAGTCCTGCAGGGCCCGCTGCAGCTGGGCCGCCTGCTCCCTGACCCGGTCCAGCTCGCTGCTTTTGGAGTTGAGCTGCGTCCTGAGCTCCAGAACCAGGTCAGCGGTGCCGTTGAGCTGGGAGCTGAGGCCCCTCAGGTGCTCCCTGAGGGTGGAGATCTCCTCCTCCATCTCCACTATCTGGGTGGAGAGCTGGTCGGCGAGCCGGGCGTAGGCGCCGTTCTCCTGGCTCAGCCGCCGGACCTCCTCCCTCTGCTCGGCCAGGAGCTGCGAGGCCCGGTTCTGCTCCACCTTCAGAGCCTCCCGCAGACTCTCCACCTCCTCTGAGACGGCATCCAGCTCCAGCTGCAGGTCGTCCACAGCCATGGCCTGGTCCTTCAGGTCCTGGATCAGCCGGGCCCGGTCCATCTTCAAGGAGTCCAGTTCGGCCGTGAGTCTGGAGGCGGACTCTGTTCTGCTCCTCAGCGCCTCCTGCAGGTTCTCCAGCTCCGTCCTCAGGGAGGCGACGGCCTGCTCTCTGGCACCGAGCTGCGCCCGCTGCTGGGCGACGGCGCCGGACAGACGGCGGCAGTTCTGGGCCACGGCCTCCCGGTCCTGAAGAAGGTTCTCCTGCTCCGCCCTCAGCTGGGTCACCTGAACCAGGAGCTGCTCCTCCGCAGAGCTCTTCTGTGATGCCAGGCGCCTGTTCAGAACCTCCAGCTGGGCCTGCAGCTCACAGCACCGCCCCAGAGACGCTTTCGGATCCGCCTCCAACCCGGCCTCTGATTGGCTGGGCTCCTGTGAACCCGGCACCGGCTGGAGGAGACAGGGCCGAGCGTCGGTAAGGCGCAGCGCCGACTCCTCCCTGCTCACAGCACACAGCGTTCATTCAGCAGCTGTCGGACTCTCCAGGTGAAACCAGAACTTCTTAATGTTCTGTGTGACCCGGTGAAACAACAAATAAAACTCAGCCGTGATGTCACCACCCACCTGACAGCCATCACTTCCTGGTCCATCCTCAGCTTCAGCTCCGCCTCCAGCTGCTCCTTCTCAGCGCTCAGTCTCTGGACCAGGTTACCGATCTCTCTGGCGAAGTTCTGCTCGAGCTCGGCCCGCTCCCGATGCATCCTGGGAGTCAAAAACAGAGAAATCCTGCAGTCAGAGGGCCTTGAACACGACGCATCACATGGAAAGCGCCGACCTCAGACCAGGTGACTTCAGAGCTCTGTGACGTCATCAGAGGATGGGTTATAAAGGACAGTACTCAGGTAGCCGGTACCGGCAGCTGGAACCGTTGGTGTGAAACAGGAAGTGAACAGGTGCGTCAGATAAAAACAACCTATCAGGTCAAAGTTCACAGAACACTGAAACACCGTTATGATGCTGATCATGTCCCGCGACGTCGGAACCCGAGGTCACGCCACGTGAGAACCCGAGGTCACGCGACGTGGGAACCCGAGGTCACGCCACGTGAGAACCCGAGGTCACGCGACGTGAGAACCCGAGGTCACGCCACGTGGGAACCCGAGGTCACGCCACGTGGGAACCCGAGGTCACGCCACGTGAGAACCCGAGGTCACGCCACGTGAGAACCCGAGGTCACGCCACGTGGGAACCCGAGGTCACGCCACGTGAGAACCCGAGGTCACGCCACGTGAGAACCCGAGGTCACGCCACGTGGGAACCCGAGGTCACGCGACGTGGGAACCCGAGGTCACGCGACGTGGGAACCCGAGGTCACGCCACGTGAGAACCCGAGGTCACGCGACGTGAGAACCCGAGGTCACGCGACGTGGGAACCCGAGGTCACGCAACGTGGGAACCCGAGGTCACGCCACGTGAGAACCCGAGGTCACGCCACGTGGGAACCCGAGGTCACGCCACGTGAGAACCCGAGGTCACGCCACGTGGGAACCCGAGGTCACGCAACGTGGGAACCCGAGGTCACGCCACGTGAGAACCCGAGGTCACGCAACGTGGGAACCCGAGGTCACGCCACGTGAGAACCCGAGGTCACGCCACGTGGGAACCCGAGGTCACGCCACGTGGGAACCCGAGGTCACGCCACGTGAGAACCCGAGGTCACGCCACGTGAGAACCCGAGGTCACGCCACGTGGGAACCCGAGGTCACGCCACGTGGGAACCCGAGGTCACGCCACGTGGGAACCCGAGGTCACGCCACGTGAGAACCCGAGGTCACGCCACGTGGGAACCCGAGGTCACGCGACGTCGGAACCCGAGGTCACGCGACGTCGGAACCCGAGGTCACGCGACGTGAGAATCCGAGGTCACGCGACGTCGGAACCCGAGGTCACGCGACGTGAGAATCCGAGGTCACGCGACGTGAGAATCCGAGGTCACGCGACGTGTGATGTCAGATAATTAGCAGCAGCTCAGAGAAACGGCAGCTGTTTCCAGGGAAACGGACAGCAGGTGGCGCTCACCTTCGCTCCTGCTCGTTGCTCCACCCTCCTCCGTGTTGGACCTGCGTCTGCAGTCTGTCCAGCGCCTCCTTCAGCTGCTTCACCTGCTGCTCCGCCTCAGACTTCTGCTCCTCCAGCTCGCTGATCTCCAGCTGATCAACACGACGACAAACATTTAAAGCCACGATTGCTCTTTCATTCGGAGAGAAGCGGAGAAGCACCTCCAGCAGGTGTTTAAACGCTTCTTCCTACCTTGAAGGCCTGGCTGATGTCTTTCCGCTCCACCTCCATGCTCTGCCTCATCTTCTCCAGGCTGCGCTCATAGTAGTTCACCTGGGGAGGGGGAGGGGTTAGAACCAGGTAAACACCAAGCTGCTGGCGTGTGTTCCCGTCTGTTACCTGCGTCTCCAGCCGGATGTTCAGCTGCTGCAGCTCCTGCTCGTGCTTCTGCTTCAGCTGCTCCAGAGCCAGCTCCGTCTGGATGCTGACGGCGGGCCCGGGGGCGCCGTCCAATGAGCTGAGAGCTGAAGGACAGACAGGATCACAGCCGCTCAGGTGAGATGGTTCCCGTTTAGACCCGTGGAGCTCCACCACCCAGAACTCACCTGTTTTCTGGTCCGGCTGCAGCTTCTTCCTTCCTGAAGCAGACGAACTGCGCTTCATGTTCGAGTCTGAGCCAAAAAACACAAACAGGTGAACTCCTCTAACAGGTGAACTCCTCTAACAGGTGAACTCCTCTAACAGGTGAACTCCTCTAACAGGTGAACTCCTCTAACAGGTGAACTCACGGCAGGGACTCTCAGAGACATGAAGGAGAGCCACGCCACAGGGGGCGGGGCCTCACCTGCCTGCACAGATCCAACCTGAAAGTCTCCCAGTTTCAGACTCAACCTGTTTGTCCTGTTCTTCAGCTGCTTCCTGGTTCAGTCTGGTTCATTAGAACCAGAACTCATGGATCAGTCCCGGTCCAGCTTCTGGTTCTGAACATGGAGCCTCACATGTGATTAAAACAGGAAGTGGCGCCACCTTCTGGCAGAAAGCCGTCACTGCACAGAAACTCTTATTCTGTTTAAAGAATGTTCCAACATGAACAGCAGAGCTGGACAACAGGTATGTGGGAGGGGCACCTGAGCCAGCAGCCAATCAGCTCGCAGAACCAGAACCAACAACACCTTAAAAACAAGAGCAGAGCTCAGCATCCGACCCTCATCTACGGGCCTTCCCGGTACCATCAGACTAACTGTACTGCAGTCCTGAAATGTTCTGGAGAGGTTCTACTGGATCTTCATACAAGAACAAACATGTCTGCATCGTTCACTCTGCACCTGAACGCACCGTGAGTTCAGAACCGCCTCCTGCATCGTTCACTCTGCACCTGAACGCACCGTCAGTTCAGAACCGCCTCCTGCAGGTGATCCAGCTGCGAGATCGGACCGCAGTCAGGAAGGTAAGCGGGGAAGCTGGTTCTGTCCGGGTCTCTGAACCCTGAAGCATTTTATTCTGATTGAACCTTTCCCGGCTGGTTCCTCCCCATCAGCCGGCCTCAGACCACCGCTTCAGCTGCTTTTTGAAGTCGGTTCTGATTGAACTACAGCTGATCAAAGTTTGGAATAAGAATCCTTTAAATGGTTCTGGGTCGTCCTTCTGGCCCAAACAGGTTGTTCTTAAAGGCGTTCAGAGACTCTGAGTCTCTCTCACATGTCCCACCGACCTCTGAGCCCACCTGAGATGCTGCTTTGGACCTGAGATCCTGGATCTGCATGGACCCAGCAGAGAACCTTTGGGTCCCCAGCAGAGGAACCTTTGGGTCCCCAGCAGAGAACCTTTGGGTCCCCAGCAGAGAACCTTTGGGTCCCCAGCAGAGGAACCTTTGGGTCCCCAGCAGAGAACCTTTGGGTCCCCAGCAGAGAACCTTTGGGTCCCCAGCAGAGGAACCTTTGGGTCCCCAGCAGAGGAACCTTTGGGTCCCCAGCAGAGGAACCTTTGGGTCCCCAGCAGAGAACCTTTGGGTCCCCAGCAGAGAACCTTTGGGTCCCCAGCAGAGGAACCTTTGGGTCCCCAGCAGAGGAACCTTTGGGTCCCCAGCAGAGAACCTTTGGGTCCCCAGCAGAGAACCTTTGGGTCCCCAGCAGAGAACCTTTGGGTCCCCAGCAGAGAACCTTTGGGTCCCCAGCAGAGAACCTTTGGGTCCCCAGCAGAGAACCTTTGGGTCCCCAGCAGAGAACCTTTGGGTCCCCAGCAGAGAACCTTTGGGTCCCCAGCAGAGGAACCTTTGGGTCCCCAGCAGAGGAACCTTTGGGTCCCCAGCAGAGGAACCTTTGGGTCCCCAGCAGAGGAACCTTTGGGTCCCCAGCAGAGGAACCTTTGGGTCCCCAGCAGAGAACCTTTGGGTCCCCAGCAGAGAAACCTTTGGGTCCCCAGCAGAGGAACCTTTGGGTCCCCAGCAGAGGAACCTTTGGGTCCCCAGCAGAGAACCTTTGGGTCCCCAGCAGAGAACCTTTGGGTCCCCATCAGGGAACCTTTGGGTCCCCAGCAGAGAACCTTTGGGTCCCCAGCAGAGGAACCTTTGGGTCCCCAGCAGAGGAACCTTTGGGTCCCCAGCAGAGGAACCTTTGGGTCCCCAGCAGAGAACCTTTGGGTCCCCAGCAGAGAACCTTTGGGTCCCCAGCAGAGAACCTTTGGGTCCCCAGCAGAGAACCTTTGGGTCCCCAGCAGAGAACCTTTGGGTCCCCAGCAGAGGAACCTTTGGGTCCCCAGCAGAGGAACCTTTGGGTCCCCAGCAGAGGAACCTTTGGGTCCCCAGCAGAGGAACCTTTGGGTCCCCAGCAGAGGAACCTTTGGGTCCCCAGCAGAGAACCTTTGGGTCCCCAGCAGAGAAACCTTTGGGTCCCCAGCAGAGGAACCTTTGGGTCCCCAGCAGAGGAACCTTTGGGTCCCCAGCAGAGAACCTTTGGGTCCCCAGCAGAGAACCTTTGGGTCCCCATCAGGGAACCTTTGGGTCCCCAGCAGAGAACCTTTGGGTCCCCAGCAGAGGAACCTTTGGGTCCCCAGCAGAGGAACCTTTGGGTCCCCAGCAGAGGAACCTTTGGGTCCCCAGCAGAGGAACCTTTGGGTCCCCAGCAGAGAACCTTTGGGTCCCCAGCAGAGAACCTTTGGGTCCCCATCAGGGAACCTTTGGGTCCCCAGCAGAGAACCTTTGGGTCCCCAGCAGAGGAACCTTTGGGTCCCCAGCAGAGAACCTTTGGGTCCCCAGCAGAGAACCTTTGGGTCCCCAGCAGAGGAACCTTTGGGTCCCCATCAGAGGAACCTTTGGGTCCCCAGCAGAGGAACCTTTGGGTCCCCAGCAGAGGAACCTTTGGGTCCCCAGCAGAGGAACCTTTGGGTCCCCAGCAGAGGAACCTTTGGGTCCCCAGCAGAGAACCTTTGGGTCCCCAGCAGAGAACCTTTGGGTCCCCAGCAGAGAACCTTTGGGTCCCCATCAGGGAACCTTTGGGTCCCCAGCAGAGAACCTTTGGGTCCCCAGCAGAGGAACCTTTGGGTCCCCAGCAGAGGAACCTTTGGGTCCCCAGCAGAGGAACCTTTGGGTCCCCAGCAGAGAACCTTTGGGTCCCCAGCAGAGAAACCTTTGGGTCCCCAGCAGAGAACCTTTGGGTCCCCAGCAGAGAACCTTTGGGTCCCCATCAGGGAACCTTTGGGTCCCCAGCAGAGAACCTTTGGGTCCCCATCAGGGAACCTTTGGGTCCCCAGCAGAGAACCTTTGGGTCCCCATCAGAGGAACCTTTGGGTCCCCAGCAGAGGAACCTTTGGGTCCCCAGCAGAGGAACCTTTGGGTCCCCAGCAGAGGAACCTTTGGGTCCCCATCAGGGAACCTTTGGGTCCCCAGCAGAGAACCTTTGGGTCCCCATCAGAGGAACCTTTGGGTCCCCATCAGAGGAACCTTTGGGTCCCCAGCAGAGGAACCTTTGGGTCCCCAGCAGAGGAACCTTTGGGTCCCCAGCAGAGGAACCTTTGGGTCCCCAGCAGAGGAACCTTTGGGTCCCCAGCAGGGAACCTTTGGGTCCCCAGCAGAGAACCTTTGGGTCCTGTGATCAGCAGCTGGACTGATAAAATGTGACTTTTCTCTAAACTTTTGGCAGCTCTGAAGCTTCCAGAACTCGATGTGTTTAGTTACCAGAGTCGGACGCGGCGTGCTGCTGACTCCAGCTCAGGGCGGCGCCGTCTCCCGCTGAGCGTCTGCACTTCCTGTTGCTCTGCAGCAGCTCCAACTCTGAGCTCAGCTCATCGTTCCTGTCCCGCAGCTCCTGAATGCATCACACACACACATCAGTTTTACCTGCAGAATCTGAAGGAGCCTGAAGGTTAACGCACTCACGTGCACACTCACATGCACACTCACGTGCACACTCACCCTGCACTGCAGCTCGTACTCTTTAATGACCTCAGAGACTCGCTCCTCATGACTCAGACCAGCGCCGGCCGGGTCCAAACTGCCAAACTGTTAAACAAAAAGCACGCAGAGGCTCATAATCTGTCAATCAATCAATCAATCAATCGATCGATCAGCAGCACCAGGTTCAAATGAACCTGCAGCCGGAGCAGAGAGAACGAAACGAGTCACAGGAAACAGTTTAAATCATTCATCAGCAGCAAAGAGTTACCCAACACCACCTGGAGCTGGAGTCTCTGGGGACTCCGTCAGGTCATGTGACATCAGCTCTCAGTCAGAACCTGAGCCCAACCCATCTGAGCCCAACCCATCACCTGAGCCCAACCCATCACCTGAGCCCAACCCATCACCTGAGCCCAACCCATCACCTGAGCCCAACCCATCACCTGAGCCCAACCTATCACCTGAGCCCAACCTATCTGAGCCCAACCCATCACCTGAGCCCAACCTATCTGAGCCCAACCCATCACCTGAGCCCAACCAATCACCTGAGCCCAACCCATCACCTGAGCCCAACCCATCACCTGAGCCCAACCCATCACCTGAGCCCAACCCATCACCTGAGCCCAACCTATCACCTGAGCCCAACCTATCTGAGCCCAACCCATCACCTGAGCCCAACCTATCTGAGCCCAACCCATCACCTGAGCCCAACCAATCACCTGAGCCCAACCCATCACCTGAGCCCAACCCATCACCTGAGCCCAACCCATCACCTGAGCCCAACCCATCACCTGAGCCCAACCTATCTGAGCCCAACCTATCACCTGAGCCCAACCCATCACCTGAGCCCAACCCATCACCTGAGCCCAACCCATCACCTGAGCCCAACCCATCACCTGAGCCCAACCTATCACCTGAGCCCAACCTATCTGAGCCCAACCCATCACCTGAGCCCAACCTATCTGAGCCCAACCCATCACCTGAGCCCAACCAATCACCTGAGCCCAACCCATCACCTGAGCCCAACCTATCACCTGAGCCCAACCCATCACCTGAGCCCAACCCATCACCTGAGCCCAACCTATCTGAGCCCAACCCATCACCTGAGCCCAACCCATCACCTGAGCCCAACCTACCTGAGCCCAACCTATCTGAGCCCAACCCATCACCTAAGCCCAACCCATCACCTGAGCCCAACCCATCACCTGAGCCTAACCCATCACCTGAGCCCAACCCATCACCTGAGCCCAACCCATCTGGATAAAGGGGATAAGGAGCTGATTGGCTGAAACTCACCTTGTGCTGCAGCAGCTGGTTCAGGTCGGCCCGCAGTCGGCCCACAGAACTCTGCTCCTCAGCCAGCCTCAGCTTCACGGCGCTCAGCTCCTCCTCCAGACGAGCGTTTTCCTGAGAACTCAGAACAGCAGCAGGTCAGCGACGCTTCACCGAGAAGAAGCCGCCACGGCGCCGACGTCAGGTCGGATCGCTTCATCGTGACGGCAGAACTTCAAAAGTATCGGGACAACAAACCAGGCAGCGAGCGGCACGGCTCATCCACAGATATAAAGAATAAAGAATATCAATATTAATAGAAATAATATTAATATTAATAGAAATATATTAAAACAGGAAAAACAGGACGGAGGGAGGAAGAGATGATATAAAGAATAAAGAATATAAAGTATAAATAACATAAATAAATATAAAGAATATAATTTAAATAACATAAATAAAAATAGATAACAAATAATATAATATAAATAATTAACATAAATAAATAAATCTAAATAACAAATCATATAAATAATATAAATAAATAATATAAATATAAAGAATAAATAACATGAATAATATAAATAATATAAAGAATAAACATAAATAACAATATAAATAACTTAAATAAATATAAATAACATAAATAAACAAAGAATATAAAGAATAACATAAATAAATAACATAAATAAACAAAGAATATAAAGAATAATATAAATAAATAACATAAATATATATATATAAATAATATAAATAAATGTAAACATAAATAATATAAATAATAAATAAATAAATAAATATAAACAACATAACGGGACCAAACTGTGGCTCTGACTGATCCATAACAGCTGCCTCCACAGCCCGTGTTGGACTCACCTGAGCAGTGCTGCCGAGCTCCTCCTGTAGCTCCGCCTCCTGCGCTCTGAGCAGCCGCAGCTCCTCCTGCAGCGTGTGGCGCTCCCGCTCCAGCTGCTGCAGCAGCGCCTCGCTCTCCTGCTCCGACTGGCAGCGCAGCGTCGTCAGCCGGTCCCGGAAGTCCTGCTCCAGATCCCTGCCGATCACAGAGAAGCTCTGACATCACCGCCACGGTGAAATGCATTCTGGGATGCTGCACTCCGGCCTGATGTAGCCGACCTGATCCGGCTCTCGTTGAGCGTCTCCATGCTGGCGTGGCGGTCGTCCACCTCCCTGACCAGCTGCAGGTTCCTCTGATCCGCCACCTCCAGGTCCGCCCGCAGCTTATCGCGCTCCCTGCAGGCCTGCTCCGCCACCTCCCTGCAAACAGCACGCCGTCACACGTCAGACGTGGCGTGATGACGTCACACCGCAGCTGCAGCAGGGACACGACTGGGCCTCCAAACCCGTGAGGTGTCTCTGAGCACCTCTAATGAAAGCTTTCATTTCATCACAGAACCACAGCGGCTCTCCGTCTTCTGTAGGCTGAGGACACGCCGCCATGCTGCTGTGGAGAGTTCAGGTGTGTTTACCTGCGTTACCTCATCAACATCTGGACAGCTGCTGATTTAATGCAGAAATACAGACAGAATGAAGCTGTTCCTGCAGTCAGAAACACTCCAGCTCTACAGATACAGATAGTTACTGATCCCAGAGGGAAACAGGTTAGCAGTTAGCTGTAAGTTAGCAGGTAGCTGTAAGTTAGCAGTTAGCTGTAAGTTAGCAGTTAGCTGTAAGTTAGCAGGTAGCTGTAAGGTAGCAGCTAGCTGTAAGTTAGCAGCTAGCTGTAAGTTAGCAGTTAGCTGTAAGTTAGCAGTTAGCTGTAAGTTAGCAGTTAGCTGTAAGTTGGCAGCTAGCTGTAAGTTGGCAGCTAGCTGTGAGTTAGCAGGTAGCTGTGAGTTAGCAGTCAGCTGTGAGTTAGCAGTTAGCTGTAAGTTAGCAGGTAGCTGTAAGTTAGCAGGTAGCTGTAAGTTAGCAGGTAGCTGTAAGTTAGCAGCTAGCTTTAAGTTGGCAGCTAGCTGTAAGTTGGCAGCTAGCTTTAAGTTGGCAGCTAGCTGTAAGTTGGCAGCTAGCTGTAAGTTGGCAGCTAGCTGTAAGTTAGCAGTTAGCTGTAAGTTAGCAGTTAGCTGTAAGTTAGCAGTTAGCTGTAAGTTAGCAGCTAGCTTTAAGTTGGCAGCTAGCTGTAAGTTGGCAGCTAGCTGTAAGTTAGCAGGTAGCTGTGAGTTAGCAGTCAGCTGTGAGTTAGCAGTTAGCTGTAAGTTAGCAGCTAGCTGTAAGTTAGCAGGTAGCTGTAAGTTAGCAGCTAGCTTTAAGTTGGCAGCTAGCTTTAAGTTGGCAGCTAGCTGTAAGTTGGCAGCTAGCTGTAAGTTAGCAGCTAGCTGTAAGTTAGCAGTTAGCTGTAAGTTAGCAGTTAGCTGTAAGTTAGCAGCTAGCTGTAAGTTGGCAGTTAGCTGTAAGTTAGCAGTTAGCTGTAAGTTAGCAGTCAGCTGTAAGTTAGCAGGTAGCTGTAAGTTAGCAGGTAGCTGTGAGTTAGCAGTCAGCTGTGAGTTAGCAGTTAGCTGTGAGTTAGCAGTTAGCTGTAAGTTAGCAGTCAGCTGTAAGTTAGCAGCTAGCTGTAAGTTAGCAGGTAGCTGTGAGTTAGCAGTCAGCTGTGAGTTAGCAGTCAGCTGTAAGTTAGCAGGTAGCTGTAAGTTAGCAGCTAGCTGTAAGTTAGCAGGTAGCTGTGAGTTAGCAGTCAGCTGTGAGTTAGCAGTCAGCTGTAAGTTAGCAGCTAGCTGTAAGTTAGCAGGTAGCTGTGAGTTAGCAGTCAGCTGTGAGTTAGCAGTCAGCTGTAAGTTAGCAGGTAGCTATAAGTTAGCAGCTAGCTGTAAGTTAGCAGTCAGCTGTAAGTTAGCAGGTAGCTGTAAGTTAGCAGGTAGCTGTGAGTTAGCAGTCAGCTGTGAGTTAGCAGTTAGCTGTAAGTTAGCAGTTAGCTGTAAGTTAGCAGTCAGCTGTAAGTTAGCAGCTAGCTGTAAGTTAGCAGGTAGCTGTGAGTTAGCAGTCAGCTGTAAGTTAGCAGCTAGCTGTAAGTTAGCAGGTAGCTGTGAGTTAGCAGTCAGCTGTGAGTTAGCAGTCAGCTGTGAGTTAGCAGTCAGCTGTAAGTTAGCAGGTAGCTGTAAGTTAGCAGCTAGCTGTAAGTTGGCAGCTAGCTGTAAGTTGGCAGCTAGCTGTGAGTTAGCAGTTAGCAGTGAGTTAGCATCAGATGCTAGCTTAATCCATCATCTTCCTCTTATCTGAGGTCTCAGAACCAACAGGTCCAGCAGGGAAACCCATCCATCCCTCTCCAGCTCCTCCTGGGGATCCCGAGGCGTTCCCAGGTCAGATGGGATAAATAATCCCTCCAGAGAGTTCTGGTTCTGACCCGGTGCCTCCTACCAGGAGGCATCAAAACCACATGAACCACCAGATGAAGTAAATAAACAACAACATTAACAAATTTCAATGAATAAAAAATCTATTTCTTTCACATTTTGTACGATTAATTTGGCAAATATGAATTTTTATCTAATTCTCATCATTTAAACGTATTTAACGAGCTGTTTCTATATGTTATTTTCAGGTAAACTTCTTGCTCTTCAGGGGAAGCCGGAGGCTCGGTGTGAAACCTACTGCAGGTGCTGGATCTCGCTCTTGTAGGAGATGAGCGCCGCCTGGTGGATGCCATTCCCGCTGACCAGCAGCTCGTTGTCCAGAGCCAGAGTCAGGTCGGCCAGACTGAGGCGCTCCTCCAGGGGGAAGTCCAGAGTCTGCAGGACGCACACACATTTCATCAGGAAGGGGGTCCAAACCAGAAGAGCTAACCCTGAAGCAAGCATCACAGCTTCAGAAGTGAACATGCAGCAGAGGACCAATAAAACTTTAACAAATGTCCACATGAGGCCCCGAGCTGCAATAAAAACAGAGGAAAGGTTCAAGGATACTTGATTTCTCATGTTTGAACAAATGATGCTGAGAGACGCCACAGAGCAGCAGGGGGCGCCTCAGAGCAGCAGGGGGCGCCTCAGAGCAGCAGGGGGCGCCACAGAGCAGCAGGGGGCGCCACAGAGCAGCAGGGGGCGCCACAGAGCAGCAGGGGGCGCCACAGAGCAGCAGGGGGCGCCACAGAGCAGCAGGGGGCGCCACAGAGCTGCAGGGGGCGCCTCAGAGCAGCAGGGGGCGCCTCAGAGCAGCAGGGGGCGCCACAGAGCTGCTGGGGGCGCCTCAGAGCAGCAGGGGGCGCCACAGAGCTGCAGGGGGCGCCTCAGAGCAGCAGGGGGCGCCTCAGAGCAGCAGCACAGCAGATGAAGACAAATTCCTCAGCAGCGATTATCAGAATTACTGAGGAATGATTTAATTACAGGCTGTAACAGAGGTTCTGATGGGCCTCAGAGCCCGGTGGGTTGGAACCGGTCTGGACCTCACAGACAGAGGCCAGAACCAGGAAATGATGTGAAAGCTGAGGAAGAACTGGAGAAACTATGAGAGAAGAAGAGGGTTTGGGTTTCCGACAGGAAACGGAGGCAGAACCACGACTGACTCTTTGAATTAAATCCGGTCACGTGAGCTGAGAGGCGTTCACTGACCTGCAGGATGTCCCGGCTGTTCCGGATCCCCTCCTCGGTCCACAGCGCCGCCACCCGCTCGGGGCTGGTGCATCCTGAGCCGTCGTCCAGCCGGCTGAGGACCCTCTGACCCACGGTGGCCGTCAGCAGGGAGGGCGAGGCGGAGCGGGCCGGGCGCTCCTCCGCCGCCGCCTGGGGCTGCATGAAGGACCAGAAGCCAGAGTCAGAGTCGTCCTGCGGGGCCTCGGGTTTCCCCTGAGGACCGACAGCTTTCAGAGTCCTGCTAAACGCCGACTGTTCCAACATTTAATCTGGATTAGCCCACCGAGGCTCACGGGACACACGGCAGGTCCAAACAGCAGCTTCAGCTTTACTCCGTCAGCCAGGAGGAGCTCATGCACAGGTTTACACTGAAAAGCTCGACTGCAGACAGGAAGTCGTTCATTTAGAGTGAAAACATCTAAATGTGAGGAGCAGCTCAGGGCGGAACCTGTGGTTCTGTTCTGGTTCTGAAACACACCTGGTCTCTGTTTAACAGCTGAGTCGGGCTCACAGAACCAGAATTATTCAATCCGATCAAACTGACACACGCCTGTGCACGTGCACGGCGTTGTTATAGTAACACCCTGACCTGAGTGCGGCGGTTCTGACCCGGTCCGTCCTCGCCCACCTTACCAAACCGCAGTGTGACATCACACCTGAGCCCAGCTGCCTGAGCAGAAAGCTGTTCATCAGGCTGATGGCCGTCAGCTGCAGAACCCTCACCTGATTGGTGGGAAGCTGGCGGTGCGTTCAGGAGCTCCTGGGAAACTATCAAACTGTGCTGGAACTCCGGGTTATTCCAGCTTATTGATCCAATGTGATCAGTCAGAGTTGAAGAAGTGAAGACAGGAGGAGGAAAAGAGCTTTTTCTCTCTGACTCATTTGATCTTATTCAGACATTTTGAGCATTTATTGATCTTTCAGTTTCCTGATTAGTTAGAACAGCTGCAGCTGGACCGGTCCATCGAACTCAGGGATCACACTCCAGTTTTAGATGTTTCCCTCCTTCAAAACACTTGATTCAGATGACCTGCTACCAACCTACCCCCCCCCCCATCCACCCACCACCCATCCATCCATCCATCATTCATCCATCCATCCATCCCTCCATCCATCCATCCCTCCATCATCCATCATTCATCCATCCATCCCTCCATCCATCCATCATTCATCCATCCATCCATCCATCCATCCCTCCATCATCCATCATTCATCCATCCATCCCTCCATCATCCATCATTCATCCATCCATCCATCCATCATCCATCATCCATCATTCATCCATCCCTCCATCATAAATCCATCCATCCATCATCCCTCCATCCATCATCCATCCCTCCATCCATCATCCATCCATCCATCCCTCCATCATAAATCCATCCATCCATCATCCCTCCATCCATCATCCATCCATCCATCATCCATCCATCCCTCCATCATAAATCCATCCATCCATCATCCCTCCATCCATCATCCCTCCATCCATCATCCATCCATCCATCCATCCATCATCCCTCCATCCATCCATCCATCATCCCTCCATCCATCATCCCTCCATCCATCCATCATCCATCCATCCATCCATCCCTCCATCCATCCATCATCCCTCCATCCATCATCCCTCCATCCATCATCCATCCATCCATCATCCATCCATCCATCATCCATCCCTCCATCCATCCATCATCCCTCCATCCATCATCCATCCCTCCATCATCCATCCATCCATCATCCATCCATCCATCATCCATCCCTCCATCCATCCATCCATCATCCCTCCATCCATCATCCCTCCATCCATCATCCATCCATCATCCCTCCATCCATCATCCCTCCATCCATCATCCATCCATCCATCATCCATCCATCATCCATCCCTCCATCATCCCTCCATCCATCATCCATCCATCATCCATCCCTCCATCATCCCTCCATCCATCATCCATCCATCATCCATCCATCCATCCGTCATCCATCCATCCATCATCCATCCCTCCATCCCTCCATCATCCATCCATCATCCATCCATCCATCCGTCATCCATCCATCCGTCATCCATCCATCCATCATCCATCCCTCCATCATCCCTCCATCCATCATCCATCCATCATCCATCCATCCATCCGTCATCCATCCATCCATCATCCATCCATCCATCCCTCCATCATCCATCCATCCATCCATCATCCATCCCTCCATCATCCATCCCTCCATCCGTCATCCATCCATCCGTCATCCATCCATCATCCCTCCATCCATCATCCATCCATCCATCATCCATCCATCATCCATCCATCCATCCATCCATCCGTCATCCATCCATCCATCATCCATCCCTCCATCATCCCTCCATCCATCATCCATCCATCATCCATCCATCCATCCGTCATCCATCCATCCATCATCCATCCATCCATCCCTCCATCATCCATCCATCCATCCGTCATCCATCCCTCCATCCATCATCCCTCCATCCATCATCCCTCCATCCATCATCCCTCCATCCATCATCCATCCATCCATCATCCATCCATCATCCATCCCTCCATCATCCCTCCATCCATCATCCATCCATCATCCATCCCTCCATCATCCCTCCATCCATCATCCATCCATCATCCATCCATCCATCCGTCATCCATCCATCCATCATCCATCCCTCCATCATCCATCCATCATCCATCCATCCATCCATCATCCATCCCTCCATCATCCCTCCATCCATCATCCATCCATCATCCATCCATCCATCCGTCATCCATCATCCATCCATCCATCCCTCCATCATCCATCCATCCATCCGTCATCCATCCATCCATCATCCATCCCTCCATCATCCATCCCTCCATCCGTCATCCATCCATCCGTCATCCATCCATCATCCCTCCATCCATCATCCATCCATCCATCATACATCCATCATCCATCCATCCATCCATCCATCCATCCATCCATCATCCATCCATCATCCATCCAACATCCATCCCTCCATCATCCATCCATCCCTCCATCCCTCCATCATCCATCCATCATCCATCCCTCCATCATCCCTCCATCATCCATCCCTCCATCATCCATCCATCCATCATCCCTCCATCCCTCCATCCATCCATCCATCCATCCATCCATCCATCCATCATCCATCCATCATCCATCCAACATCCATCCCTCCATCATCCATCCATCCCTCCATCCCTCCATCATCCATCCATCATCCATCCCTCCATCATCCCTCCATCATCCATCCCTCCATCATCCATCCATCCATCATCCCTCCATCCCTCCATCCATCCATCCATCCATCATCCCTCCATCAGATGACGGGTCGACTCACATCTCCTTAAAGCTGCTTCCCTGTTGAACAGGAACATGTTTTAAACCCACCCTGCGTGGCGCCCTCTGGATGTCAGCTGATCTCACGGGGGTGGAGCTAAACAGAACCCTCTTGAACTCTCTGATGCTGACTCTGCGGTCCAGGTCGGCGTCCAGCCTCCTGAGGAGCACGTCCTGTACGGGACCACAGACGGTTCTGATTACCACACACAGCATTACGCCACTGTTTAAAGGGACAGTGTCTTCTTTTCAGCGGGGTCATGTGACCCATCTGTGGCTAAGCTTCAGCATCTTTGTCACATGACCTCCCTTCAACAGACTGAAGCATCCCTGCTGTTTTACCTCAGTGTGGAGGCCCTGCAGATCCAGGTGATCCTGGTGGACTCCTCCCTCTTCCTGCTGATGATCACCTGCTGAGATCACACAGATCTGTCATTCTCAGGAACAAACCGGCTGTTTACAAGCTGCTGATGTGTCGGGAACAATAAGGTTTAGTTGTGTTCTGAAAGGTCCAAAAGAGAAGAAACTAAAGCTTCTTTTTAACAGAACTTCATCCCTGATGGAGAGGATGAAACATCTGCAAACTGCAGCTGGAGCTTTACCTTTACAGCTCCTCTGACTTCCTGCCTCTTCGTCAGACTTCAGGCTCTGCAGAGAAAACATGGAGGTCAGCAAAGTGTGTGTGTGTGTCTGAGTGTGTGTGTCTGTGTGTGTGTGTGTGTGTGTCTGTGTGTGTGTGTGTGTGTGTGTGTGTGTGTGAGAGTGTGTGTGTGGGTGTGTGTGTGTGTGTGTGTGTGTGTGTGTGTGAGTGTGTGTGAGTGTGTGTGTCTGAGTGTGTGTGTGTGTGTCTGTGTGTGTGTGAGTGTGTGTCTGTGTGTGTGTGTCTGAGTGTGTGTGTCTGAGTGTGTGTGTCTGAGTGTGTGTGTGAGTGTGTGTGTCTGAGTGTGTGTGTGTGTGTGTGTGTGTGTGTGTGTGTGTGTGTGTGTGTGTGTGTGTCTGAGTGTGTGTGTGTGTCTGAGTGTGTGTGTGGGTGTGTGTGTGTGTGTGTGTGTGGGTGTGTGTGTGTGTCTCTGTGTGTGTCTGAGTGTGTGTGTGTGTGTGTGTGTGTGTGTCTGAGTGTGTGTGTGTGTCTGAGTGTGTGTGTGTGTCTGAGTGTGTGTGTGTGTGTGTGTGTGTGTGTCTGAGTGTGTGTGTGGGTGTGTGTGTGTGTGTGTGTGTGTGTGTCTGAGTGTGTGTGTGTGTCTGAGTGTGTGTGTGTGTCTGAGTGTGTGTGTGTGTCTGAGTGTGTGTGTGTGTGTGTGTGTGTGTGTCTGAGTGTGTGTGTGGGTGTGTGTGTGTGTGTGTGTGTGTGTGTCTGAGTGTGTGTGTGTGTCTGAGTGTGTGTGTGTGTGTGTGTGTGTGTGTCTGAGTGTGTGTCTGAGTGTGTGTCTCTGTGTGTGTCTGAGTGTGTGTGTCTCACAGTAGCAACTAAAGTAAACCAAACTAAGCAGGAATTCCTGAGCAGACATTACTTCTGCTGGACTGAATATATTGTGTGTGTCTGTGTGTGTGTGTCTGTGTGTGTGTGTCTGAGTGTGTGTGTGTGTCTGAGTGTGTGTGTGTGTCTGAGTGTGTGTGTCTGTGTGTGTGTGTCTGAGTGTGTGTGTGTGTCTGAGTGTGTGTGTGTGTCTGAGTGTGTGTGTGTGTGTGTGTGTCTGAGTGTGTGTGTGTGTGTGTCTGAGTGTGTGTGTGTGTCTGAGTGTGTGTGTCTGTGTGTGTGTGTCTGAGTGTGTGTGTGTGTCTGAGTGTGTGTGTGTGTCTGAGTGTGTGTGTGTGTGTGTGTGTCTGAGTGTGTGTGTGTGTGTGTCTGAGTGTGTGTGTGTGTGTGAGTGTGTGTGTGTGTGTGAGTGTGTGTGTCTGAGTGTGTGTGTGTCTGAGTGTGTGTGTGTGTCTCTGTGTGTGTGTGTGTGTGTGTGTGTGTGTGTGTGTCTGTGTGTGTGTCTGTGTGTGTGTGTCTGAGTGTGTGTGTGTGTCTGAGTGTGTGTGTCTGTGTGTGTGTGTGTGTGTGTGTGTGTGTGTGTGTGTGTGTGTGTGTGTGTGTGTGTGTGTTCTGATCCAACTGTCACGCTCAGCAGCTTAGCATGACCCCCCCCAGCCCGGGTCAGCTGTGGGAAAATGTCAAAGGCATCAAAACTGATGCCTGTGTAACTGTTTCCAAAAAGACAAACTGTGGAGCTGACTCTTAGACCAGAGCAGATGGACCGGCTCAGTCTGCTGAAGCTGGACGGAGTTTCTTCATCATTTATTTATTTACTGATGGACGACAAGCTCAGAACTAAACAAACTGAAGCTGTTCTCTTTGGACCCGAGTGTCTCAGGGAGAAACTGTCCTGTTATCTAGTTACTCTGGAAGGTGTTTCCTTGGCTTCTCGTCCAACTGTGAGGAACCTTATTTCTGACCAGGACCTGTTCTGTGTTCAGAGATCCGGATTAACAGCTGCTGGGTCTGGACCTGAGGTTCTGGTCTCTGTCTGAGGGGGTTCTTGGGTTTAAAGAAGAAGTTTCCTGTTATTCTGATGAACGTTGAGTCCACAGTGGTACATAAACAGGTCCAGAAACCTGAAGGTTGGGGTCCGAACTCTGCTCCCATCCACACTGAGATACATTCCTGCTTCTTCTCATCAGAACCAAACTGAAATAAAAAGGTTCTAACAGAGTAAACCAGCAGGGTCCTGCTTTCTCTTTCTGACCCATCATGCAGTTTGTGGTGTTTTCGGATTCTTTATTAACTCCAGAATAGAGTTGCACGGTACCCTAAACCTGCAGTACCCTGTGGTACCCCGCGGTGCCAAATCGTTACGGTTCATACTAAACTAGAAATTCAACACGACGATACTGCCGTGGATTACTATACGATCGGTGCCAGTTTCCACTACACAGCAGCTACAGGAGAGCTAACGGAGGGATTTCTACACAGGCACTCTACTGGGACCACTGCATCCACACGCCCCCCTGCAGCACAGTTTATTCACTCCGGTAAGAACCTCCATCTTACTCAAAATCTGATAAATATCCTGCCATGTTGCACAAAACTATCAGCAGCAAACTCCGTGTGAAGTTAGCCGACTGTCACAGAGCACGGAGTGAATAAGCTGAGCTGCAGGGGGGCGTGTGGATGAAGGGGTCCCAGTAGAGTGCCTGTGTAGAAATCCCTCCGTTAGCTCTCCTATAGCTGCAAGTAGCCACATAACAGCAGCTATGAGCTAACAGAGCTATGAGCTAACAGCAGCTATGAGCTAACAGAGCTATGAGCTAACAGCAGCTATGAGCTAACAGAGCTATGAGCTAACAGAGCTATGAGCTAACAGCAGCTATGAGCTAACAGCAGGTATGAGCCAACAGAGCTTTGAGCTAACAGCAGCTATGAGCTAACAGAGCTATGAGCTAACAGCAGCTATGAGCTAACAGCAGCTATGAGCCAACAGAGCTTTGAGCTAACAGAGCTATGAGCTAACAGAGCTATGAGCTAACAGAGCTATGAGCTAACAGAGCTATGAGCTAACAGCAGCTATGAGCTAACAGAGCTATAGCACACGTTCATTCATTCATTCTTCTTAAAGTATTGGTGAAATAAAGACAGATAATGCCTTATTTAGAGGCTGCATCCTCTAAGCCCCGTTCACTCCGTTATATGGATCTCCAGTTATCTAAATATCTCCTGAAGGACGCCGACTTTCACCAAACTGTTCTCTGTGAGCAGATGAACGGGTTTCATGCCAGAAATAAGGTTTAAAAACACCGGAGTTCCCCTTTAACCTGGATGAGCTCAGAGTTTCAGAATAAATCTGTCAAAGATTAAATTCCTCCAGAGCAGCTTCTACAACCTGGATATTAGTCTGAGTTTCCATCTGAAACGGATGAAAACAAACTCCTCACTTTACTGGAATGTTACTGAAAGTGTGACGAACCCACAAAGAAGAGGAGGAGTGAAAACAACCGAGTTTCGCTGGAAATCCAGCTGTTGGAGCTCTGAGAGGCTTCACAGAAGCATCTTCATCCAGCAGCCAAAGCAGCCCAGAGGCTGCCAGCAGCCACATTCCTCACAAACCCACTTCCTGAGCAAACCACCGAGCCCCGGCCGCCTCCTCCCCCCTCAGGTATTCAGGCCTGCAGAACAATCGCAGCCCGGCTGGACTTCAGCTAACCACAGCGGCCGAGAGCAGGAGGGGCTCACAGGTCAGAGGTCACAGATCATTGAGTCTGGAATCCAGCCGTAATGATCTGCTGCCGCTGCACTGTGGCGTGGAACCAGAACCGCTGCAGGTCCGGTTTAACTGCAGAAATCCACCTGACCGTGAACTGAAGGCAAGCTTCTGAAACAGGAAGTCTGTCTCACCTCCACACTCTCCAGTGACGTGGCCCGTCTCAGTTTGGCCCTGCGAACGCCGGCCGGTGACGAGCCCGTGACCTCGGTTCTGGACGGAGGCGAGTCCTCCGAGTCGCAGGTCAGCGCGGCGTCCGCCTCGCTGTCGGGGCGAGAGCGGCGGCCGTAGCGCTTGGTTCCCTTCACGAACTTTGGCTGCATCTCCTCTGGAACTGCTGCACAGGAAGAGGCGGAGTCACGTTTAAACCACAGGCTCCGCCTCTTTTCATCGACCACGTTCAACTCGTCTTTCATCAGAAACTTTGTCATTCAAACAGGAGAAGGTTCAGGACGCGCCGCTAACTTTACCGAGTCTTCACACCTGAGTTTATTCTAACAGCAGAAGCATCGCTTTGAAAATGAATCCTCGGTCCTGTTTAAGCAGGAAGTGGGAGGAGCTGCTGGGATTTAAAGGCTTCTGATTGGTTAATGATGCAGAGAACTAAACCTGTGGTTATTAAACATGGAATCATCACTCCTGACACAACCATTAACATTCAGACTGTGTGAAACATACTTAAAAATACATTAGATTTAGATCAGACCAGTTTAGGTACATGGCCCCTCGGGTCTCACCTGGCTCCAGGTAGCTGCTGTCGTCCTCCGAGGTGCTGAAGTCCAGAGAGCGAGAAAGGACGGCCACGAAGCCGTCCTTAAACTCCTCGAAGTTCACCTGAACACAAACACAGGAAAACAAATGTGACAACAGTCGGGAGTCGGCCTACACTCTGGTTGTGGGTCAGTCTACAGTCTGGTTGTGGGTCAGTCTGGTTGTGGGTCGGTCTGGTTATGGGTCAGTCTGGTTGTGGGTCGGTCTGCAGTCTGGTTGTGGGTCTGGGTGTGGATCTGGTTGTGGGTCGGTCTGGTTGTGGGTCGGTCTACAGTCTGGTTGTGGGTCGGTCTGGTTGTGGGTCTGGTTGTGGGTCTGGTTGTGGGTCAGTCTACGGTCTGGTTGTGGGTCAGTCTGGTTGTGGGTCGGTCTGGTTATGGGTCAGTCTGGTTGTGGGTCGGTCTGCAGTCTGGTTGTGGGTCGGTCTGCAGTCTGGTTGTGGGTCGGTCTGGTTGTGGGTCTGGGTGTGGATCTGGTTGTGGGTCGGTCTGGTTGTGGGTCGGTCTACAGTCTGGTTGTGGGTCGGTCTGGTTGTGGGTCGGTCTGCAGTCTGGTTGTGGGTCTGGTTGTGGGTCGGTCTGCAGTCTGGTTGTGGGTCGGTCTACAGTCTGGTTGTGGGTCGGTCTGGTTGTGGGTCGGTCTACAGTCTGGTTGTGGGTCAGTCTACAGTCTGGTTTTGGGTCAGTCTGGTTGTGGGTCGGTCTGGTTATGGGTCAGTCTGGTTGTGGGTCGGTCTGCAGTCTGGTTGTGGGTCTGGGTGTGGATCTGGTTGTGGGTCGGTCTGGTTGTGGGTCGGTCTACAGTCTGGTTGTGGGTCGGTCTGGTTGTGGGTCTGGTTGTGGGTCAGTCTACGGTCTGGTTGTGGGTCAGTCTGGTTGTGGGTCGGTCTGGTTATGGGTCAGTCTGGTTGTGGGTCGGTCTGCAGTCTGGTTGTGGGTCGGTCTGCAGTCTGGTTGTGGGTCGGTCTGGTTGTGGGTCTGGGTGTGGATCTGGTTGTGGGTCGGTCTGGTTGTGGGTCGGTCTACAGTCTGGTTGTGGGTCGGTCTGGTTGTGGGTCGGTCTGCAGTCTGGTTGTGGGTCGGTCTACAGTCTGGTTGTGGGTCTGGTTGTGGGTCGGTCTGCAGTCTGGTTGTGGGTCGGTCTACAGTCTGGTTGTGGGTCGGTCTGGTTGTGGGTCGGTCTACAGTCTGGTTGTGGGTCAGTCTGGTTATGGGTCGGTCTGCAGTCTGGTTGTGGGTCGGTCTACAGTCTGGTTGTGGGTCTGGTTGTGGGTCGGTCTGCAGTCTGGTTGTGGGTCAGTCTGGTTGTGGGTCGGTCTACAGTCTGGTTGTGGGTCTGGTTGTGGGTCGGTCTGCAGTCTGGTTGTGGGTCGGTCTACAGTCTGGTTGTGGGTCTGGTTGTGGGTCGGTCTACAGTCTGGTTGTGGGTCGGTCTACAGTCTGGTTGTGGGTCAGTCTGGTTGTGGGTCGGTCTACAGTCTGGTTGTGGGTCGGTCTGCAGTCTGGTTGTGGGTCGGTCTGCAGTCTGGTTGTGGGTCGGTCTATAGTCTGGTTGTGGGTCGGTCTATAGTCTGGTTGTGGGTCGGTCTATAGTCTGGTTGTGGGTCGGTCTATAGTCTGGTTGTGGGTCGGTCTATAGTCTGGTTGTGGGTCGGTCTATAGTCTGGTTGTGGGTCGGTCTATAGTCTGGTTGTGGGTCGGTCTATAGTCTGGTTGTGGGTCGGTCTATAGTCTGGTTGTGGGTCGGTCTGGTTGTGGGTCTGGTTGTGGGTCGGTCTGCAGTCTGGTTGTGGGTCTGGTTGTGGGTCGGTCTGCAGTCTGGTTGTGGGTCGGTCTACAGTCTGGTTGTGGGTCGGTCTGGTTGTGGGTCGGTCTACAGTCTGGTTGTGGGTCGGTCTGGTTGTGGGTCTGGTTGTGGGTCGGTCTGCAGTCTGGTTGTGGGTCTGGTTGTGGGTCGGTCTGCAGTCTGGTTGTGGGTCGGTCTACAGTCTGGTTGTGGGTCGGTCTGGTTGTGGGTCGGTCTACAGTCTGGTTGTGGGTCAGTCTACAGTCTGGTTTTGGGTCAGTCTGGTTGTGGGTCGGTCTGGTTATGGGTCAGTCTGGTTGTGGGTCGGTCTGCAGTCTGGTTGTGGGTCTGGGTGTGGATCTGGTTGTGGGTCGGTCTGGTTGTGGGTCGGTCTACAGTCTGGTTGTGGGTCGGTCTGGTTGTGGGTCTGGTTGTGGGTCAGTCTACGGTCTGGTTGTGGGTCAGTCTGGTTGTGGGTCGGTCTGGTTATGGGTCAGTCTGGTTGTGGGTCGGTCTGCAGTCTGGTTGTGGGTCGGTCTGCAGTCTGGTTGTGGGTCGGTCTGGTTGTGGGTCTGGGTGTGGATCTGGTTGTGGGTCGGTCTGGTTGTGGGTCGGTCTACAGTCTGGTTGTGGGTCGGTCTGGTTGTGGGTCGGTCTGCAGTCTGGTTGTGGGTCGGTCTACAGTCTGGTTGTGGGTCTGGTTGTGGGTCGGTCTGCAGTCTGGTTGTGGGTCGGTCTACAGTCTGGTTGTGGGTCGGTCTGGTTGTGGGTCGGTCTACAGTCTGGTTGTGGGTCAGTCTGGTTATGGGTCGGTCTGCAGTCTGGTTGTGGGTCGGTCTACAGTCTGGTTGTGGGTCTGGTTGTGGGTCGGTCTGCAGTCTGGTTGTGGGTCAGTCTGGTTGTGGGTCGGTCTACAGTCTGGTTGTGGGTCTGGTTGTGGGTCGGTCTGCAGTCTGGTTGTGGGTCGGTCTACAGTCTGGTTGTGGGTCTGGTTGTGGGTCGGTCTACAGTCTGGTTGTGGGTCGGTCTACAGTCTGGTTGTGGGTCAGTCTGGTTGTGGGTCGGTCTACAGTCTGGTTGTGGGTCGGTCTGCAGTCTGGTTGTGGGTCGGTCTGCAGTCTGGTTGTGGGTCGGTCTATAGTCTGGTTGTGGGTCGGTCTATAGTCTGGTTGTGGGTCGGTCTATAGTCTGGTTGTGGGTCGGTCTATAGTCTGGTTGTGGGTCGGTCTATAGTCTGGTTGTGGGTCGGTCTATAGTCTGGTTGTGGGTCGGTCTATAGTCTGGTTGTGGGTCGGTCTATAGTCTGGTTGTGGGTCGGTCTATAGTCTGGTTGTGGGTCGGCCTATAGTCTGGTTGTGGGTCGGTCTATAGTCTGGTTGTGGGTCGGTCTACGGTCTGGTTGTGGGTCGGTCTGCGGTCTGGTTGTGGGTCGGTCTACAGTCTGGTTGTGGGTCGGTCTGCAGTCTGGTTGTGGGTCGGTCTACAGTCTGGTTGTGGGTCTGGTTGTGGGTCGGTCTGCAGTCTGGTTGTGGGTCTGGTTGTGGGTCGGTCTACAGTCTGGTTGTGGGTCAGTCTGGTTGTGGGTCGGTCTACAGTCTGGTTGTGGGTCAGTCTGGTTGTGGGTCGGTCTACAGTCTGGTTGTGGGTCGGTCTACAGTCTGGTTGTGGGTCAGTCTGGTTGTGGGTCGGTCTACAGTCTGGTTGTGGGTCGGTCTACAGTCTGGTTGTGGGTCGGTCTACAGTCTTGTTGTGGGTCGGTCTACAGTCTGGTTGTGGGTCTGGTTGTGGGTCGGTCTATAGTCTGGTTGTGGGTCTGGTTGTGGGTCTGGTTGTGGGTTGGTCTGGTTGTGGGTCGGTCTGCAGTCTGGTTGTGGGTCGGTCTGCAGTCTGGTTGTGGGTCGGTCTGCAGTCTGGTTGTGGGTCGGTCTACAGTCTGGTTGTGGGTCGGTCTGCAGTCTGGTTGTGGGTCAGTCTATAGTCTGGTTGTGGGTCAGTCTATAGTCTGGTTGTGGGTCGGTCTGCAGTCTGGTTGTGGGTCGGTCTACAGTCTGGTTGTGGGTCGGTCTACAGTCTGGTTGTGGGTCTGGTTGTGGGTCGGTCTGCAGTCTGGTTGTGGGTCGGTCTGCAGTCTGGTTGTGGGTCAGTCTGGTTGTGGGTCAGTCTACGGTCTGGTTGTGGGTCTGGTTGTGGGTCGGTCTACAGTCTGGTTGTGGGTCAGTCTGGTTGTGGGTCGGTCTACAGTCTGGTTGTGGGTCAGTCTGGTTGTGGGTCGGTCTACAGTCTGGTTGTGGGTCGGTCTGCAGTCTGGTTGTGGGTTGGTCTACAGTCTGGTTGTGGGTCGGTCTACAGTCTGGTTGTGGGTCGGTCTACAGTCTGGTTGTGGGTCGGTCTGGTTGTGGGTCGGTCTACAGTCTGGTTGTGGGCCGGTCTGCAGTCTGGTTGTGGGTCGGTCTACAGTCTTGTTGTGGGTCGGTCTACAGTCTGGTTGTGGGTCTGGTTGTGGGTCGGTCTATAGTCTGGTTGTGGGTCGGTCTGGTTGTGGGTCTGGTTGTGGGTCTGGTTGTGGGTCTGGTTGTGGGTCGGTCTGGTTGTGGGTTGGTCTGGTTGTGGGTCTGGTTGTGGGTCGGTCTGGTTGTGGGTTGGTCTGGTTGTGGGTCTGGTTGTGGGTTGGTCTGGTTGTGGGTCGGTCTGGTACTGGGTCTGGTTGTGGGTCGGGGTGTTACCCGGCCGTATGTGCGCTCTCCCAGCAGCGTGTCCAGTCTGCAGTCTGGTTGTGGGTCAGTCTACAGTCTGGTTGTGGATCAGTCTGGTTGTGGGTCGGTCTACAGTCTGGTTGTGGGTCAGTCTGCAGTCTGGTTGTGGGTCAGTCTGCAGTCTGGTTGTGGGTCGGTCTACGGTCTGGTTGTGGGTCGGTCTGGTTGTGGGTCAGTCTACAGTCTGGTTGTGGATCAGTCTGGTTGTGGGTCAGTCTACAGTCTGGTTGTGGATCAGTCTGGTTGTGGGTCGGTCTACAGTCTGGTTGTGGGTCAGTCTGCAGTCTGGTTGTGGGTCAGTCTATAGTCTGGTTGTGGGTCGGTCTACGGTCTGGTTGTGGGTCAGTCTACGGTCTGGTTGTGGGTCAGTCTGCAGTCTGGTTGTGGGTCGGTCTACAGTCTGGTTGTGGGTCGGTCTACAGTCTGGTTGTGGGTCAGTCTATAGTCTGGTTGTGGGTCAGTCTATAGTCTGGTTGTGGGTCAGTCTACGGTCTGGTTGTGGGTCAGTCTACGGTCTGGTTGTGGGTCAGTCTGCAGTCTGGTTGTGGGTCGGTCTACGGTCTGGTTGTGGGTCGGTCTACGGTCTGGTTCTGGGTCGGTCTATAGTCTGGTTGTGGGTCTGGTTGTGGGTCGGTCTGGTTCTGGGTCGGTCTGGTTCTGGTTCTGGTTGTGGGTCAGTCTACGGTCTGGTTGTGGGTCGGTCTACGGTCTGGTTGTGGGTCAGTCTACGGTCTGGTTGTGGGTCTGGTTGTGGGTCGGTCTATAGTCTGGTTGTGGGTCTGGTTGTGGGTCGGTCTGGTTCTGGTTCTGTCTGGTTCTGGTTGTGGGTCAGTCTGCAGTCTGGTTGTGGGTCTGGTTCTGGTTCTGGTTGTGGGTCAGTCTACGGTCTGGTTGTGGGTCAGTCTACGGTCTGGTTGTGGGTCTGGTTCTGGCTGTGGCTCGGTCTGGTTCTGGTTCTGGCTCGGTCCGTTACCCGGCCGTAGCTGCGCTCTCCCAGCAGCGTGTCCAGCAGCAGCGGCAGATGTGCCTCCAGCTGCAGCTTCCTGCAGAGCTCCGTCAGCTCGCCTCTGTCCAGGAAGCCGGTCGCCGTCGTGTCGCAGCTGTCGAACTCGGCTTTCAGCTGAGCGATGTAGCGGCTGTGCTCCTCCATCGCCACGCTGCGACCACAGCACCTGCGCAGGAAGCACGCCGTTAGAGCCGCTCCGCCCCCAGGTGCAGGACAGTCCTCAGGACCAGCTTCAAACAGAACCTTCCATCCTCTCTGCTTTAAAGGCCTTTTAGGGCTAAAACCTTTAAATCCTGTCTCAAATGTTTCTGCAGTTTAATAATCTGATCTGTTCTCAGAAAGAACCTCTTTGGAACCATAAGAACATCTCATTGGTCTATTCATTCCCTCCAGATTATTCATTTTACTTTGATCAAACTTATTTTAATGATCGATGACATACTTTCTGCTGCATTTTCTCTTTATTTCCATGTTTTCTTTTACATTCCTGCTTCTTTATGCAAATGAGAAATAAAAAACAGAATTAAACGAACAAAAAGTTAATTTAATGTGTTACTTTAATAATTAAATGTATTACAACTGAATTAAAGACTGCAATAAAAAGTCTAAATGTGATATAATTATTTAAAGTGTTCTTTTATTTCTTATTTTTGTTTCTTAGATATTTATTTTAAATGCTTTTTTCAATGTTTTTCTGCTCTTTGTGGAAAACTTTGTCCTTTCTGTTCCTGATGATGTTAAAGTACCAAACAGCTGATCAATAAAACTGATCAGAAGGCACGTGGACTCGCTGAGTCCAGAACCAGAACCACAGCACACGAAGGCTCCTCTGAGGCGAACTCGGGTGTTATCGGAGAACCTTTCGGCTCGGTCCGGAGACTCTCGCGAGCCAGAGAAGCTTCACCATGGGAACGGAGGAACAAAGGGCTCGCGGCGCAAACGGACCACGTAAAGTTTTCAAAAAAGAAACAAGGAAAAAGTTTCTCTGCGCCATCTTCTTCCCCGATAAGCAGTGAGAGGCTGCCCGGTAACGGCAGCGGTTAACGGTTACCGAGTCTTACCGCGGGAAAAGTCCTCCTCTCGCGCTCAGGTCCTCTCCTCTCCGGTAAAACCTCACATTTCCTCCATGAATCAGCTCCTGAACCTCCGGCCGCTCAGAGACACGAAGTAACGGGGCAGCAGGCACCGATAAACTGACCGACCACCCGAGCCGCGAGCCGCGAGCTCACGCGCACAGCCCCGCACTTCCGGGTAGCTTTCAAAACAAAAGCAGGTCAGAGTGCAGAAAGTCGCTGAAACGTCCATAATCCCAAATAAACATGTTTATATGACGACAAATACTACTGAAATTAATTTAGATGTAATTCAAGACAAATTAATCATATAAACTAATTATCTGCTTTAATTTTAAACTGTATTTATTTAAGTTTGTGCTGATTCTGCTATGTATGATAGTAAATTAAATATTATATAATTATTAATTACTTTGACACTCAGTTTTTAATTGAATTAGTTATTTTAATTGAGATATATACATTTTTTATTTGTTGATCCTCTATTCATGTCCATTTGCATAAAGAAGCAGATTTAATGTAAAAAGAAAATCCATTTTCCAAACCCGCTTAATCTTTGGGATAAAGGATCTACAAATATGCCCTGAGTTACACCTGTTTTGCTATCCACAAATATCCTATTTATAATTGTGTTCTTTTTTACAAATAAATGTGGATTTATACATATATTTTCCATTTGTGAAACAGAAACTTCTGTTTGTGGATCATCCATCACACAGTATTTCTGCACAGATCCACAAACAAATAGCTCGTGAGTCACAGGGCTCCACCCAGTAGGTGGCGCTGTGGTATCTGTGGCTCAGTTTAAGAACAACGGAGACAGAAGATCGGCAGGAACGACACCAACGTGTCAGTTTTTAGGCTGATTGACTGAAAACAACAGAAAGAAATAAAACTAAACCTTTAAAACCAGACCAGCAACAAACACCATCAATGTCCAACTGCAGCGTCCGTGTCGTTACTATGGTTACTGTCTTCTTCCTCCGTCGTTCTGAAGCCGAGCCACAGATGCATCAGTGAACCACAGCGCCACCTGCTGGTGCTTTGTGAGGGAAAAAGAAAATATGGAAATAAACTGAAAAGGGCAAATAACAGAGAAGTAAACACATGTATGAATAAAATTAATTGTAAATAACATTTGGTGGAATCAGAATAAATGATTTGGAGGGAAAAAATAGATCAATATAATGTAAAGAAAATAAATACAGAGAAATGATCGAATGAGAGGAAGATGATGGATATTTAATCCGAATATATGTATATATATAAATATATATATATTTATATATTCGGATTAAATATCCATCGAGCCACCACCATCCACGAGCAATGGTGACTTTGTATGACCCAAAATAAAAGCTAGACAACGATATATATATATATATATTTGTAATGGATGAAAACAAATATTTATACATATATATATATATATATATATATATAGTTGTCTAGCTTTTATTTTGGGTCATACAAAGTCACCACTTCCGGTCCAGTTCTGTCTCATTCTTTGCGTCTTGATGGTACCGTACAAACTTCAGCCGCTGGGGGGCGCTGTGGAGGCAGCTGTTAAATTCAGACTCCGCTCAAAGTAATCACGTGATCACAACATCAACCGTGAGAGATATTTTACAAATGATCAATATTTCAAATAACAGCTGAAATACAAACTAAATCAGAGGAAACTGAGGATGTATCAAAGTTTTACTTCCTGTCAGTCAGTCTGAGCTCATCATGTTTCCTGTTCAGCTTCATTTAATCTGTGAACAAACATCATTTCTACACCTCAGACCTGCAGCATCCCATAAAGTCAGTGAACCTTTTCCCACTTTGTTTCCTTCTGCCAACACTTAAAGCCGCTCTGACTCTGAGGAAACCAGGTGATGCAGAGTTCCAGCTGTTATTTTGTCCCATTCCTCCTTAAACAGGTCTTAAGGTGTGCAGCAGGGCGGGGGGGTGGTTGTTTCTCTGCTGGGGACAGGTCAGGACTGCAGGCAGCCAGTCCAGCACCCGTACCTCTTCTTCCTCAGCCAGGCCTTTGGACTGTGGCAGAATATGGTTTTCCATGGTCTGCTTGAACAATGCTGGGACGTCCCAGGAAAAGATGTGGCCTTGAAGGCAGCATATGTTGCTGTAAAATCTCAGTGAACTTTTCTGCATTAATGCTGCCGTCACAGAAGTGGAAATGAGCTTTGCCCCCTGATCCAACCCCATACCATCACAGAGCCTGGCTGCAGGGACTGGTTGCTGACAGCAGGCTGGATGCTGCTTTTGCTCTTTGCTCCATTTCTTCCACCAAAGATGTGGAATACTGATGGGTCTGACCACAGACAGAACAGATAGAACAGGAACAATAAAGGGCCCAGAACTGAACCCTGAGGGACACCGTAGGAAAGATAAGTCACTGCAAAAACCCTGATACACCCAGCCAGGATCAGAGGCAGAAGTCCGGTCCAACATCAGCAGAACAGAACAGAACAGAACAGAACAGAACTGAACTGAACTGAACTGAACTGAACTGAACTGAACTGAACTGAACTGAACAGAACTGAACTGAACTGAACTGAACTGAACAGAACTGAACTGAACTGAACTGAACTGAACTGAACTGAACAGAACTGAACTGAACTGAACTGAACTGAACTGAACAGAACAGAACTGAACTGAACTGAACTGAACTGAACTGAACAGAACTGAACTGAACTGAACAGAACAGAACAGAACTGAACAGAACAGAACAGAACTGAACTGAACTGAACTGAACTGAACAGAACAGAACAGAACAGAACAGAACAGAACTGAACTGAACAGAACAGAACAGAACAGAACAGAACAGAACAGAACTGAACTGAACTGAACTGAACTGAACAGAACAGAACAGAACTGAACTGAACAGAACAGAACAGAACAGAACTGAACAGAACTGAACTGAACTGAACTGAACAGAACTGAACTGAACTGAACTGAACTGAACAGAACAGAACAGAACTGAACTGAACTGAACTGAACTGAACTGAACAGAACAGAACAGAACAGAACAGAACAGAACTGAACTGAACAGAACAGAACAGAACAGAACAGAACTGAACTGAACTGAACAGAACAGAACAGAACAGAACAGAACTGAACTGAACTGAACTGAACTGAACAGAACTGAACAGAACAGAACAGAACAGAACAGAACAGAACAGAACTGAACTGAACTGAACAGAACTGAACAGAACAGAACAGAACAGAACAGAACAGAACAGAACTGAACTGAACTGAACTGAACTGAACTGAACTGAACTGAACAGAACAGAACTGAACTGAACTGAACAGAACAGAACAGAACAGAACAGAACAGAACAGAACAGAACTGAACAGAACTGAACAGAACAGAACTGAACAGAACAGAACAGAACAGAACAGAACAGAACTGAACTGAACTGAACTGAACTGAACTGAACAGAACTGAACAGAACAGAACTGAACTGAACAGAACAGAACAGAACTGAACTGAACTGAACAGAACTGAACTGAACAGAACAGAACAGAACAGAACTGAACAGAACTGAACTGAACTGAACTGAACTGAACAGAACAGAACAGAACAGAACAGAACTGAACAGAACTGAACAGAACTGAACTGAACAGAACTGAACAGAACAGAACAGAACTGAACAGAACAGAACTGAACTGAACTGAACTGAACTGAACTGAACTGAACAGAACAGAACTGAACAGAACAGAACAGAACAGAACAGAACTGAACTGAACTGAACAGAACAGAACAGAACAGAACAGAACTGAACTGAACTGAACTGAACAGAACTGAACAGAACAGAACAGAACAGAACAGAACTGAACAGAACTGAACTGAACTGAACTGAACTGAACTGAACAGAACAGAACAGAACAGAACTGAACAGAACTGAACTGAACAGAACAGAACAGAACAGAACAGAACAGAACTGAACAGAACTGAACTGAACTGAACTGAACTGAACTGAACTGAACTGAACAGAACAGAACAGAACTGAACAGAACAGAACAGAACAGAACAGAACTGAACTGAACTGAACAGAACAGAACAGAACAGAACAGAACTGAACTGAACTGAACAGAACTGAACAGAACAGAACAGAACAGAACAGAACTGAACAGAACTGAACTGAACTGAACTGAACTGAACTGAACAGAACAGAACAGAACAGAACAGAACAGAACTCCTGCATCACCGAGCGTCTGCAGATCTTAAAACTGAGGAAACGTGACGGCTGGCAGCACTGAGACCGAGCAGAACCCCTACAGAACCCCTACAGAACCCCTACAGAACCACTACAGAACCCCTACAGAACCCCTACAGAACCACTACAGAACCCCTACAGAACCCCTACAGAACCACTACAGAACCACTACAGAACCACTACAGAACCCCTACAGAACCACTACAGAACCCCTACAGAACCCCTACAGAACCACTACAGAACCAGAACCTGCAGGACACTGAAACATGCAGAAATGACTTTAACTGGAGCATCAGAACCTGAGGCTGTCAGCTCTGTGGTTTCAGCGCCTGACGGCCGCAGGGAAAGGAGGAATTATAATTATTATGGGATGTTCGTCACACTCTGAGCTGAACTCTTCCTGTGGAGCACTGACACAGGCTGCGGTTCTGGTTCTGAACTCAGCGAGTCCACCTTCAGGCCTTCTGATCAGTTGTATTGATCAGCTGTTTGGTGCTTTAACATCATCAGGAACAGAAAGGACAAAACTTTCCACAAAGAGCAGAAAAACACTGAAAAACATCCGAAAACATTTAAAAAATCATCAATAAAACAAGCAGCAACACTTAAAATAATCATAAAACAGTTGGAGTCAAAGAAAATTAACAGAAAACATTCAAACAAACTGAAATTACAGCAGAAAACGTTCTTTCTTTCACATTTGATACGATTATTTTGGCATAAATGACTTTTTGAATTGAATTTTAGTCACATTTATCATCGTTTTCTTTTTGTAATTTATATATTTCTGTATTTCTTTGTCCTTTCAGTGCCGCAAGAGTTTGGAAACAGTTTGGAAACAGTTTGGAAACAGTTTAGAAACAGTTTGGAAACAGTTTGGAAACAGTTTGGAAACAGTTTAGAAACAGTTTAGAAACAGTTTAAAAACAGTTTGGTAACAGTTTAGAAACAGTTTGGTAACAGTGAGAAGGCAGAAATAAGTGCTGAGTCATTTTAAGTCATCAGCTGATCACACAGCTGATGAGTGATCAGCTGCCCTCATCAATACTTTGGCTTCTTTGTCTTGTTGGGAGGGGGCGGGGCCAGTTTCAGGCTTTAGTGGATCCTGTGATGTCCTGAAGGAACGAATGGAAGAGTCCATCTATCGATCTATCGATCTGTCTTCCGTTATGTCCGACAGCACCTGAAGGCAGCAGCTGGACTGTGATTGGTGGAGCGCAGAAGCGTCATCAGTGAGCTCTTCAGGAAGCAGACGGCTGCGGATCAGCAGAACTGTGCTTCGGACCTGCTGCAGGTGAGTTCACGTCGCGTTCTTTCCGTGTGACGTCAGCAGGGTGTCACCGTCACCGGGAAGCCGCGGGGAGGCTCCGCCCCTTTGTGGAGACGGTCCGCAACGTGTTTCTGATCGGAAGGAAGTTCCGATGAGCTCTGTTCACATCGTCTGAGTTGAAACCGCAGCAGCCAGGTGAGTTTTACCTGCTGGGGAGGAGACTGACCCGGACAGAACCTTAACAGAACCGGACCGGGCTTAACAGAACCGGTTCACAGGAACAGCTCTGATTACTTCTTCTGCTGCTTTTCTTTGGGTTTTAGTGACATTTGAACCGGGTTTTTAGTGAGATTCTGTCTGGAACATAAAGTTTTCATGTCCTTTAACGGGTCTGTTTGGGTTTTTTTTTTTCTTTGTTTGAAGTTTAGCAGAAGCTCAGATTCAGGAGGAACAGCTTTTGGTTCTGATCCCGGAACACTGGAGGAGCATTTCCAGCCGGGAGGTTTCTGACTCCTGACTCCTGCCTGCTTTTTGTCGGAGGATTTCCTGTTGGGTCGATTCAGGATTGAATCTTTACTTTTTGCAGATGTTGTCCTGATGTTGGACTGATCTGTCAGAGACCTCTGAGGTCATCATCCTGAGTTATTAAAGGGCTTCACTTCAGTTTAAAGCCTCCATATTCAGTAAAACTCCTTCTTCCTGTTCCTGGGAGCATATATCAGGGCGTCTGAAGTGTAAAACTCCTTCTTCCTGCTCCTGGGAGCATATATCAGGGCGTCTGAGGTGTAAAACTCCTTCTTCCTGCTCCTGGGAGCATATATCAGGGCGTCTGAAGTGTAAAACTCCTTCTTCCTTCTCCTGGGAGCATATATCAGGGCGTCTGAAGTGTAAAACTCCTTCTTCCTGCTCCTGGGAGCATATATCAGGGCGTCTGAAGTGTAAAACTCCTTCTTCCTGTTCCTGGGAGCATATATCAGGGCGTCTGAGGTGTAAAACTCCTTCTTCCTGTTCCTGGGAGCATATATCAGGGCGTCTGAAGTGTAAAACTCCTTCTTCCTGTTCCTGGGAGCATATATCAGGGCGTCTGAAGTGTAAAACTCCTTCTTCCTGCTCCTGGGAGCATATATCAGGGCGTCTGAAGTGTAAAACTCCTTCTTCCTGTTCCTGGGAGCATATATCAGGGCGTCTGAAGTGTAAAACTCCTTCTTCCTGCTCCTGGGAGCATATATCAGGGCGTCTGAAGTGTAAAACTCCTTCTTCCTGTTCCTGGGAGCATATATCAGGGCGTCTGAAGTGTAAAACTCCTTCTTCCTGTTCCTGGGAGCATATATCAGGGCGTCTGAAGTGTAAAACTCCTTCTTCCTGCTCCTGGGAGCATATATCAGGGCGTCTGAGGTGTAAAACTCCTTCTTCCTGCTCCTGGGAGCATATATCAGGGCGTCTGAAGTGTAAAACTCCTTCTTCCTGCTCCTGGGAGCATATATCAGGGCGTCTGAAGTGTAAAACTCCTTCTTCCTGCTCCTGGGAGCATATATCAGGGGGTCTGAAGTGTAAAACTCCTTCTTCCTGCTCCTGGGAGCATATATCAGGGCGTCTGAAGTGTAAAACTCCTTCTTCCTGCTCCTGGGAGCATATATCAGGGTGTCTGAAGTGTAAAACTCCTTCTTCCTGTTCCTGGGAGCATATATCAGGGCGTCTGAAGTGTAAAACTCCTTCTTCCTTCTCCTGGGAGCATATATCAGGGCGTCTGAAGTGTAAAACTCCTTCTTCCTGTTCCTGGGAACATATATCAGGGCGTCTGAGGTGTAAAACTCCTTCTTCCTGTTCCTGGGAGCATATATCAGGGCGTCTGAAGTGTAAAACTCCTTCTTCCTGTTCCTGGGAGCATATATCAGGGCGTCTGAAGTGTAAAACTCCTTCTTCCTGCTCCTGGGAGCATATATCAGGGCGTCTGAAGTGTAAAACTCCTTCTTCCTGCTCCTGGGAGCATATATCAGGGCGTCTGAAGTGTAAAACTCCTTCTTCCTGTTCCTGGGAGCATATATCAGGGCGTCTGAAGTGTAAAACTCCTTCTTCCTGTTCCTGGGAGCATATATCAGGGCGTCTGAAGTGTAAAACTCCTTCTTCCTGTTCCTGGGAGCATATATCAGGGCGTCTGAAGTGTAAAACTCCTTCTTCCTGTTCCTGGGAGCATATATCAGGGCGTCTGAGGTGTAAAACTCCTTCTTCCTGTTCCTGGGAGCATATATCAGGGCGTCTGAAGTGTAAAACTCCTTCTTCCTGTTCCTGGGAGCATATATCAGGGCGTCTGAAGTGTAAAACTCCTTCTTCCTGTTCCTGGGAGCAGATATCAGGGCGTCTGAAGTGTAAAACTCCTTCTTCCTGTTCCTGGGAGCAGATATCAGGGCGTCTGAAGTGTAAAACTCCTCCTTCCTGCTCCTGGGAGCATATATCAGGGCGTCTGAAGTGTAAAACTCCTTCTTCCTGGTCCTGGGAGCATATATCAGGGCGTCTGAAGTGTAAAACTCCTTCTTCCTGTTCCTGGGAGCATATATCAGGGCGTCTGAAGTGTAAAACTCCTTCTTCCTGCTCCTGGGAGCATATATCAGGGCGTCTGAAGTGTAAAACTCCTTCTTCCTGCTCCTGGGAGCATATATCAGGGCGTCTGAAGTGTAAAACTCCTTCTTCCTGGTCCTGGGAGCATATATCAGGGCGTCTGAAGTGTAAAACTCCTTCTTCCTGTTCCTGGGAGCATATATCAGGGCGTCTGAAGTGTAAAACTCCTTCTTCCTGTTCCTGGGAGCATATATCAGGGCGTCTGAAGTGTAAAACTCCTTCTTCCTGCTCCTGGGAGCAGATATCAGGGCGTCTGAAGTGTAAAACTCCTTCTTCCTGCTCCTGGGAGCAGATATCAGGGCGTCTGAAGTGTAAAACTCCTTCTTCCTGCTCCTGGGAGCAGATATCAGGGCGTCTGAAGTGTAAAACTCCTTCTTCCTGCTCCTGGGAGCATATATCAGGGCGTCTGAAGTGTAAAACTCCTTCTTCCTGTTCCTGGGAGCATATATCAGGGCGTCTGAAGTGTAAAACTCCTTCTTCCTGCTCCTGGGAGCATATATCAGGGCGTCTGGAGTGTAAAACTCCTTCTTCCTGCTCCTGGGAGCATATATCAGGGCGTCTGAAGTGTAAAACTCCTTCTTCCTGCTCCTGGGAGCATATATCAGGGCGTCTGAAGTGTAAAACTCCTTCTTCCTGTTCCTGGGAGCATATATCAGGGCGTCTGAAGTGTAAAACTCCTTCTTCCTGCTCCTGGGAGCATATATCAGGGCGTCTGAAGTGTAAAACTCCTTCTTCCTGCTCCTGGGAGCATATATCAGGGCGTCTGAAGTGTAAAACTCCTTCTTCCTGCTCCTGGGAGCATATATCAGGGCGTCTGAAGTGTAAAACTCCTTCTTCCTGTTCCTGGGAGCATATATCAGGGCGTCTGAAGTGTAAAACTCCTTCTTCCTGCTCCTGGGAGCAGATATCAGGGCGTCTGAAGTGTAAAACTCCTTCTTCCTGCTCCTGGGAGCATATATCAGGGCGTCTGAAGTGTAAAACTCCTTCTTCCTGCTCCTGGGAGCATATATCAGGGCGTCTGAAGTGTAAAACTCCCCAAAAACACAGCCCTGGGATTTATTTAGTTCCCTTTGTGTGAAAGTTCCTCCTTTAACGAGTTGTTCTGATTTAATTTCTAAAGTTTCACTCCTTCATTTGGCTCCGCCTCCTCCACAGATTCTGATCAATATTCATTTATTTTCTGTGCTGAAACACATTAAGTTTAATTTATGAATAAAGCAGAAATATTCCTTTATTTTAATAAAGAGCAGTGTGCAGAGATGGGCGGTCAGCTGTCCGCTCCGGAGGGCGTCCACGTGGTGGTGGTGGGCGGAGGATTCGGCGGCATCGCGGCGGCTCAGCAGCTGAAGTCTGAAGGACTCGACTTCACGCTGATCGACGTCAGAGACGCTTTTCATCACAACGTGGCGGCGCTCAGAGCGTCGGTACAGCCGGGTACGTATTTATTAATTAATCTATCTATTAATCTATCTATTTATTTATGTATTTATTTATTATTTATTTATTTATTTATTTATTTATGTATTTAGTTATTTATTTATGTATTTATTTATTAATTAATCTATTTATTTATCTATTCATTTAATCATCTACTTATTTAGCCATTTATTTATTAATCTATCTATTTATTTATTTACGTATTTATGTATTTATTTATTTATTTATTTATTTATTTATTAATCTAGCTATTTATTTATTTATCTATTTATTTATTTATTTATTGGCATTTATACATTTTATACAAACTGCCATAATCCAAAATAAAAACACATTATTTATTTATAAACACATTTATAAAGTTTAAAGTTTATAAATGATAAATGAGACCAAAATTCAATAAAAAAATTCTGAAAAAAGTTTTTCTGCTTTAATTTTAATGTTTGTTGTTGTTTATTTACTTTACTTTAATTTCTTTCTTTGCTTATTTGTTTCTTCTGTTTATTTCTCATTTGCTAAATGAAAGTAAATAATATTTATACCATAAATACATTATAAATACAGCAAGTTCTGAATATTAAACTTAACAAATATTGTAGAATATAGAATAAAGAAATAAATAGTTTGGAAAGAAATTAAATATATTGTTAGAAAAACAAATTTAATTTAAAACTGGGACAAAATAAAGAAAAGCAACATGAACACAAACTGAAATTAAAGCAGAACATTTGATTTCTTTCACATTCTATAAATATAAATAATAAATTTACTATAAATTATTAATAAACATAAAACTATTTTGGAAAACTATTTTTTCATGTAATTTTACACAACTTATTTATTTAGTGACTCATATTTGGGGTGATGTCAGTCCTCCATAAGTTGACCTTGTTTGTTTCTCCAGGCTTCGCTCAGAGGACCTTCATCCCGTACGCTGAGACCTTCGGACACAGTTTCCTTCAGGGCCGAGTGGACCGGGTCGACACCGACGGGCAGAGGGTCGTCCTGCAGGGAGGGAGGGTGAGGATGGGGGGCAAACTCCCTCTGAGGGGGAGCAAAGGAGCAGAATTTACCAGAGTTTAAGGCCCAGTCTAACGTGTTCCGGACTCACTGGTTCTGGAGCAACAGACCGGTGTGAGCAGGCCGTCGGGTCGGGTCGGGCGATGAGGCGATGTTTCAACATGAAGACGATCCGATCTGTCACACCGCAGATCGTGGATCGTCTCGGTCACAGTCTATAAACTGCAGTTCTCTGCTGATGCACCAGACGTGTTACATCATCAACCTGACCGACCAATCAGAGCGAATTAGGGGAAGTGCTTTCTTACCCGCCTCCTTGTTGGCTGAAAGCCAAACGGAGGAGTTGGTGCTAAAAATAACTCCACCTCCATTATATGGAATTAGTTTGGATTTTCTGCAACTGATCAAGTGCAAACAAATGTAATTTACAAAGTTTGCACAGAAACGGTTCGAATGTCGGGTGGCAACAGGACGAACCTGTTCAATCACTTGAAGGAAGCATCCAAACAGTATGCTGAGAGCCAAACAGCGAGGGGCCCGGCGGCACCGGCACCACAGGGGAGGCAGCAACTGGCGTAAGCAGCAGCTGGAGTAAGCAGCAGCTAGCGTAAGCAGCAGCTAGCGTAGGCAGCAGCTAGCTTAGGCAGCAGTTAGCTTAGGCAGCAGCTAGCTTAGGCAGCAGCTAGCTTAGGCAGCAGTTAGCTTAGGCAGCAGCTAGCTTAGGCAGCAGCTAGCGTAGGCAGCAGCTAGCGTAGGCAGCAGCAGCTAGCGTAGGCAGCAGCAGCTAGCGTAGGCAGCAGCAGCTAGCGTAAGCAGCAGCTAGCTTAGGCAGCAGTTAGCGTAGGCAGCAGCTAGCTTAGGCAGCAGTTAGCGTAAGCAGCAGTTAGCGTAAGCAGCAGCTAGCGTAGGCAGCAGCAGCTAGCGTAAGCAGCAGCTAGCTTAGGCAGCAGTTAGCGTAGGCAGCAGCTAGCTTAGGTAGCAGTTAGCGTAGGCAGCAGCTAGCTTAGGTAGCAGTTAGCGTAGGCAGGAGCTAGCTTAGGCAGCAGTTAGCATAGGCAGCAGCTAGCTTAGGTAGCAGTTAGCGTAGGCAGCAGCTAGCTTAGGTAGCAGTTAGCGTAGGCAGCAGCTAGCTTAGGCAGCAGTTAGCGTAAGCAGCAGCTAGCGTAGGCAGCAGCTAGCGTAGGCAGCAGCAGCTAGCGTAGGCAGCAGCAGCTAGCGTAGGCAGCAGCAGCTAGCGTAAGCAGCAGCTAGCTTAGGCAGCAGTTAGCGTAGGCAGCAGCTAGCTTAGGCAGCAGTTAGCGTAGGCAGCAGCTAGCTTAGGTAGCAGTTAGCGTAGGCAGGAGCTAGCTTAGGCAGCAGTTAGCATAGGCAGCAGCTAGCTTAGGTAGCAGTTAGCGTAGGCAGCAGCTAGCTTAGGTAGCAGTTAGCGTAGGCAGCAGCTAGCTTAGGTAGCAGTTAGCGTAGGCAGCAGCTAGCTTAGGCAGCAGCTAGCTTAGGCAGCAGCTAGCTAAGACCAAAACTACAACATTAACACAGGTATTTGACAAAAGCACTCAGGGGTAACAGAAGCAGCTTTTATCTTGCACAGTATCGGTTCCGTTCAAGACGGTAGAAAAGGTTCGAACGCCTGCTTCGAGAAGTTGAGCCGCGGTACGAGCTGCCGGAAATACTTCTGCAAAACTGTCAGTTTTTCACTTTTCAAGTCAAGATAAAATCTAAATCGTGATTTTATTTAAAAAATCGTGACGTGATATTTTCTCCACATCGCCCCCCCCCCCATCGGGTCAGAACAGAATAAGGATGTTTCTGAGGTCGCTGACCTTGGTGCTGCTGACTGTGAACTGGGTCAGAGTTGCTCTAACTTCCTGCTCCCTGCAGGAGGTCCAGTACTCGCACCTGATCCTGTGCACTGGGACCGACGGGCCGTTCCCCGGGAAGTTCAACACCGAGGCGTCGTATCAGACCGCCGTCCAGACGTACGAGGACTTCGTCCAACAGGTCCAGGCGGCAGACTCGGTGCTGGTGGTTGGAGGCGGGTCGACCGGTGTGGAGATGGCTGCTGAGATCAAGACGGAGTATCCAGACAAAAAGGTGACCTCTGACCTCTGGTTGTGTCACAGGTCAGCGCCGGTTTTAAACTTCTACGTGAACATTTATCAAAAATGTGTTTGTTGGAGTCACAGAAACAACCAAAAAACTCCAACACAGCCGAGTTTATTCAGAGGAAAGGAAGAAAACAGGCTGATTGGCTCAGTTTCTGGTTCAGCTTCAGCTTTTAGTCCTGAAACGCCGGATCAAACCGGATCAAACCGGTTCCAACCTTTCCCAGGCAACTCGTTTTTGTGCCTAATCCTCCAGTATTTTGGAGGATATAACTTTATAACTTTACTTGTTGTGTAGCAGAATGAATTTTTAATGATTCTGTTATATTTAAATGCTGTTTTACTTTAATTATCTGGAATTATTCAGAGTAATCTGGACCTGGTGTCGGCTCACTTCAGACGAATGGAGACACTTTAATGAAACATCTCTTGGACCTGATTCACTCCACCATTTTCTCCCGTCCAGGTGGTTCTGATCCACTCCAGAATCGGGCTGGCTGACCCCGAGCTGCGGTCCAGTGTGAGGCGGCAGGCGAAGGAGGTTCTGCTGGAGAAGGGGGTGGAGCTTCTGCTGGGTACGTGGACCGGGTCATAGGTCAGGAGGGCGGAACCGGGTCATAGCTCAGGTGGGCGGAGCCGGGTCATAGGTCAGGTGGGCGGAGCCGGGTCATAGGTCAGGAGGGCGGAGCCGGGTCATAGGTCAGGTGGGCGGAGCCGGGTCATAGGTCAGGTGGGCGGAGCCGGGTCATAGGTCAGGTGGGCGGAGCCGGGTCATAGGTCAGGAGGGCGGAGCCGGGTCATAGGTCAGGTGGGCGGAGCCGGGTCATAGGTCAGGTGGGCGGAGCCGGGTCATAGGTCAGGTGGGCGGGGCCGGGTCATAGGTCAGGTGGGCGGAGCCGGGTCATAGGTCAGGTGGGCGGAGCCGGGTCATAGGTCAGGAGGGCGGAGCCGGGTCATAGGTCAGGAGGGCGGAGCCGGGTCATAGGTCAGGAGGGCGGAGCCGGGTCATAGGTTAGGTGGGCGGGTCCGGGTCATAGGTCAGGTGGGCGGAGCCGGGTCATAGGTCAGGTGGGCGGAGCCGGGTCATAGGTCAGGTGGGTGGAGCCGGGTCATAGGTCAGGTGGGCGGAGCCGAGTCATAGGTCAGGAGGGCGGAGCCGGGTCATAGGTCAGGAGGGCGGAGCCGGGTCATAGGTTAGGTGGGCGGGTCCGGGTCATAGGTCAGGTGGGCGGAGCCGGGTCATAGGTCAGGTGGGCGGGTCCGGGTCATAGGTCAGGTGGGCGGAGCCGGGTCATAGGTCAGGTGGGCGGAGCCGGGTCATAGGTCAGGTGGGCGGAGTCGGGTCATAGGTCAGGTGGGCGGAGCCGGGTCATAGGTCAGGAGGGCGGAGCCGGGTCATAGGTCAGGAGGGCGGAGCCGGGTCATAGGTTAGGTGGGCGGGTCCGGGTCATAGGTCAGGTCGGCGGAGCCGGGTCATAGGTCAGGAGGGCGGAGCCGGGTCATAGGTTAGGTGGGCGGAGCCGGGTCATAGGTCAGGTGGGCGGAGCCGGGTCATAGGTTAGGTGGGCGGAGCCGGGTCATAGGTCAGGTGGGCGGAGCCGGGTCATAGGTCAGGTGGGCGGGTCCAGTCTGGGTTCTGTTGACCCGGCGCTGTGTGTTGTAGGACACAAAGTTCTGAACCTGTCGGACCTGCAGCTGAACGTGACCCAGAAGAACACGGTGCTGACCACAGATAAAGGAGAGACTTTGACCACAGATCTGATCGTCTGCTGCACCGGACTCAGGATCAACTCCGCTGCCTACAGCTCCGGCTTCTGTGAGTTTCAGCTTCTGTGAGTTTCAGCTTCTGTGAGTTTCTGTGAGTTTCAGCTGTGAACCCTCGAGGTCAAAGGTCACATTAAAGCTGAGCAGATCGGCGCAGCTGTGACCCCTCGAGGTCAAAGGTCACATTAAAGCTGAGCTGCTCCCCAGGTAACCTGATCAGTGTGTTTGTGTGCCGGCAGCCGGCAGCATGGCTGATAACGGCGCTCTGAAGGTCAACGATCACCTGCAGGTCGACGGCTTTTCCAACGTTTTCGCTGTGGGCGACTGCGCCGACGTCAGAGAACCCAAGATGGCGTACCACGCCGGCCTCCACGCCGCTGTCGCTGTCACAAACATCATGAACAGCCTGAGCGGGAAGGAGCTGGTGGAGTATCACACAGGTACCCGAACAGCTGGGGCCGCCGCCGCTCACCATCCGCTGCTGGCTGACTGACGTTTATCCCGGTTGCTAGGTAACGTCACCATGTTGCTGGCGATGGGCCGAGACGACGGCGTGGGTCAGTTCAACGGGCTGAGGCTGCCGCGCTGCGTGGTCGCTCTGGGGAAGAGTCGCGACCTGCTGCTGTGGAAGAGCTGGAGGGAGATGCAGCAGAAACAGCCCTGAGGTCAGAGGTCAGGGGTCACGCCACGTTCAACCCAAACCCACTGCGACACCTTTACCTCAGAAACGTTCACTTTGGGCCTGAAAGATTCATAAATCCTGTTTTTATCTTATTAAGATTTACAGAATAAAACCGTTTTTTATCATAAATAAATATAAATAAAACATTAAATGTTTGAATCTGTTTAATTTTTGGTGAGATTTATGAACGAATTTAAACTGTTTTTATTGAATTTCATCATTAAAGATGCAGAAAAGAATAATAAAATAATAAAAAACTTATGAATAAAATTTAATCTGATAATTATCTCAATAATTAAAAAGTTTCCCAGAATGAATCCAATTAAGCTTTTTATGGTTTTGAATTCTTTTAATAAACATTTTTTAACAAAATGATTAAAATCAGTTTTTATTTAACTGTCGGACTCAGAAACATTTGTTCAATGATTCTTTATTTCACAAAGTTCTGTTCGGTTCTGAAGAGACAAAACGACAGAAAGATGATTCAGCAGCTGGTGGAACCGGTTCCCTGGACAGAACAGGACTGTTAGGGCAGAATCGGGTCAGAACCGGGTCAGAACCGGTCAGAACCGGTCAGAACCGGGTCAGAACCGGCCGCTGTTTGGCACAAACATCCGAAGAAACCCGGAAACATTCATTTGACCCAACAAAAACCTGAAATTTAGATTATTGTTGCTTCTGATAAATAAACAGGAAGTAAAGTGTGCACGTGTGTGTGTGCATGTGCACGTGCGTGTGCACGTGTGCTGTTTCCACTCGAACTCTTCGCTCCTCGGCTGAAGTTCTGGAGCCGGCGGCCCGGTTCTGAGGATCAGGGTCTCTTCAGGGACTGGATGTAGTGGAAGGCGGCGCCCAGAGCCCAGCTGGTCTCCACCTGGTCGATGGTCCTCGCCAGCTGCGACACACAGACGGCAGTCAGAACCGACCGACCCAAACGGATCGGACCTGGTGGGTTCGGACTCACCCTGAGCTGCTTGTGAGGGGGGAAGCCGAGCTCCCGCAGCAGAACTGAGATGTAGACCAGGTCCAGACAGAGGAAGGGGTTCTGGAGCGGGCCGTCGCTGCAGACTGCAGGAAACAGCGGGTCAGAACCCACCGCCCACAAACAGATGGTTCTGATTAGGATCTGATTAACCCTGCAAAGTTCTAATGAGATTCTGTTTGGGGCCCGCCCTGCAGTGCAGACGTCTGCCACCGGGCGGCGCCATCTCACCTCTTTTAGCTGCTTCGGTGTAGTCGGATACTCTGATGCTTCCTTCTTTCTTCTCATCTGAGCACAGAGAGCAGAAACAGGTCAGATCACAGGGGCAGGGGCCACATTTATCCTCTCAGGGGCCACATTTATCCTGAGGGGCCACATTCATCCTCTCAGGGGCCACATTTATCCTCTCAGGGGCCACATTTATCCTCTCAGGGGCCACATTTATCCTGAGGGGCCACATTCATCCTCTCAGGGGCCACATTTATCCTCTCAGGGGCCACATTTATCCTCTCAGGGGCCACATTTATCCTCTCAGGGGCCACATTTATCCTCTCAGGGGCCACATTCATCCTCTCAGGGGCCACATTTATCCTCTCAGGGGCCACATTTATCCTGAGGGGCCACATTTATCCTCTCAGGAGCCATATTTATCCTCTCAGGGGCCACATTCATCCTCTCAGGAGCCATATTTATCCTGAGGGGCCACATTCATCCTCTCAGGGGCCACATTTATCCTGAGGGGCCACATTCAACCTCTCAGGGGCCACGTTCAACCTCTCAGGGGCCACATTCATCCTCTCAGGAGCCATATTTATCCTCAGGGGCCACATTCATCCTCTCAGGAGCCATATTTATCCTCTCAGGGGCCACATTCATCCTCTCAGGGGCCACATTTATCCTGAGGGGCCACATTCATCCTCTCAGGAGCCATATTTATCCCGAGGGGCCACATTCATCCTCTCAGGGGCCACATTCATCCTCTCAGGAGCCATATTTATCCTCTCAGGGGCCACATTCATCCTCTCAGGAGCCATATTTATCCTGAGGGGCCACATTCATCCTCTCAGGGGCCACATTTATCCTGAGGGGCCACATTCAACCTCTCAGGGGCCACGTTCAACCTCTCAGGGGCCACATTCATCCTCTCAGGAGCCATATTTATCCTCAGGGGCCACATTCATCCTCTCAGGAGCCATATTTATCCTCTCAGGGGCCACATTCATCCTCTCAGGGGCCACATTTATCCTGAGGGGCCACATTCATCCTCTCAGGAGCCATATTTATCCCGAGGGGCCACATTCATCCTCTCAGGGGCCACATTTATCCTGAGGGGCCACGTTCAACCTCTCAGGGGCCACATTCATCCTCTCAGGAGCCATATTTATCCTCTCAGGAGCCACATTCATCCTCTTAGGAGCCATATTTATCCTGAGGGGCCACATTTATCCTCTCAGGGGCCACGTTTATCCTGAGGGGCCACATTTATCCTCTCAGGGGCCACATTTATCCTGTCAGGGGCCACATTCAACCTCTCAGGGGCCACATTTATCCTGAGGGGCCACATTCATCCTCTCAGGGGCCACATTTATCCTCTCAGGGACCACATTCATCCTCTCAGGGGCCACATTTATCCTGAGGGTCTACATTTATCCTCTCAGGGGCCACATTCATCCTCTCAGGGGCCACATTTATCCTCTCAGGGTCTACATTTATCCTCTCAGGGGCCACATTTATCCTGAGGGTCCACATTCATCCTCTCAGGGGCCACATTTATCCTGAGGGGCCACATTCATCCTCTCAGGAGCCACATTTATCCTCTCAGGGGCCACATTTATCCTGAGGGTCCACATTTATCCTCTCAGGGGCCACATTCATCCTCTCAGGGGCCACATTCATCCTCTCAGGGGCCACATTCATCCTCTCAGGGGCCACATTTATCCTCTCAGGGGCCACATTCATCCTCTCAGGGGCCACATTCATCCTCTCAGGGGCCACATTTATCCTCTCAGGGGCCACATTTATCCTGTCAGGGGCCACATTCATCCTCTCAGGGGCCACATTCATCCTGAGGGTCCACATTCATCCTCTCAGGGGCCACATTCATCCTGAGGGTCCACATTCATCCTCTCAGGGGCCACATTCATCCTGAGGGGCCACATTCATCCTCTCAGGGGCCACATTCATCCTGAGGGGCCACATTCATCCTCTCAGATCCTACCGATGACGCCGAGGTCGACGGCGCGGTCGTAGTAAAAGGAGAAGGCGTAGAAGTCGGCGTCCTCCACCTCGGACGCCTTCATCACCTTCCTGTACAGAACCTTCTCCACTTTGGCGAGGCACGCCTCGTACGCCGGTTCCCCTGAAACACAGACAGGGTTCCTCCTCTCCTGCGGCATGATGGGTAACCAGAGACCACCAACCAATCACATCCTACCTGCTTTCTGCCCTTTAACGGCGTAGAAGACGTCGGCGTGTTCCCACCCGCCGGAGAACTCCGGAGGGAGGCAGGGGCTGACCAGCTCAGTGCTGCCCCCTACTGCACAAACACAGTATCAACGTTATTTTGGACTCTTCCTGTTTCTGCGGGTCAGCTGTGCTGTGACCTCATGAGTTACAGAGGAGGGAAGCACCAACATTACTGCCAGCACACACCAGCTGTCACTTATCCACTCTCAGGCATGAAAGGTCCGGTTTTTATTAAAAAAACAGCCAAAAACAGCCAAAAACAGAACAAAAACAGAACAAAAACAGCCAAAAACAGAACAAAAACAGAACAAAAACAGCCAAAAACAGAACAAAAACAGCCAAAAACAGAACAAAAACAGAACAAAAACAGCCAAAAACAGAACAAAAACAGCCAAAAACAGAACAAAAACAGCCAAAAACAGAACAAAAACAGCCAAAAACAGAACAAAAACAGCCAAAAACAGAACAAAAACAGCCAAAAACAGCCAAAAACAGCCAAAAACAGAACAAAAACAGAACAAAAACAGCCAAAAACAGAACAAAATGAAGACTTTTTTTAACAGCTTCTAAAGGAACTGAATCATTAGACCTAAATCTGTTTAAATCAACACATAAATGAGCGTAAACTGAGAAACTATTTCATTTTTAATCTTTCTCCAAACTGTTTTTCTGAAATAAAGCAGCAGAAAAAGCCTCTGGATCATCTGAAATAACTAAAAAACTTAAACTGCGGCTGTTTATGTGTTAAAAAGATGGATACTGTTCAGAATCTGAGGCTCCGGGTCTAAAAACGACCCAAATCAGACGGAAAGTGACAGTCTGCTGGTCAACAGTCAGGAAGCAGAGCCAACCGCAGAGGACCTGAGCTGCAGCTTCTTACAGAAGCTAAACCGCAGCAACAGCTGGCAGGAAAGGAATTAATCTTGCAGTGTGTTATTAAAAGATTAGATAATGGCTTATTTATCTGATGGGGGGCGGGGCATAAAAGGCAGAGATGAAAGCCGAGTGAAAAACAGGGAAATGGGGGTCAGGTGCTTACGGGGCGGAGCCTCCACGCCTCCTAGGACGGCGAGTCGAGCCGACATCAGACCCAGACCCAGATAGCTGCAGAGAGACGGTTTAAAGAGAGATGGAATAAGAACCAGAACAGAACCAGAACAGAACCAGAACAGAACCAGAACAGAACCAGAACAGAACCAGAACTTTATTCACATGATCCATGATCTGTGTGTGTACCTGTGAGTGTGTACCTGTGAGTGTGTACCTGTGAGTGTGTACCTGTGAGTGTGTACCTGTGTGTGTACCTGTGAGTGTGTACCTGTGTGTGTACCTGTGAGTGTGTACCTGTGAGTGTACCTGTGAGTGTGTACCTGTGAGTGTGTACCTGTGTGTGTACCTGTGAGTGTACCTGTGAGTGTACCTGTGAGTGTACCTGTGTGTGTGTACCTGTGTGTGTGTACCTGTGTGTGTGTACCTGTGTGTGTACCTGTGAGTGTACCTGTGAGTGTGTACCTGTGAGTGTGTACCTGTGTGTGTACCTGTGAGTGTACCTGTGTGTGTGTACCTGTGTGTGTGTACCTGTGTGTGTGTACCTGTGTGTGTACCTGTGAGTGTACCTGTGAGTGTGTACCTGTGAGTGTGTACCTGTGTGTGTACCTGTGAGTGTGTACCTGTGTGTGTACCTGTGAGTGTGTACCTGTGTGTGTGTACCTGTGAGTGTGTACCTGTGTGTGTGTACCTGTGAGTGTGTACCTGTGAGTGTGTACCTGTGAGTGTGTACCTGTGTGTGTACCTGTGAGTGTGTACCTGTGTGTGTACCTGTGAGTGTGTACCTGTGAGTGTACCTGTGAGTGTGTACCTGTGAGTGTGTACCTGTGTGTGTACCTGTGAGTGTACCTGTGAGTGTACCTGTGAGTGTGTACCTGTGAGTGTACCTGTGAGTGTGTACCTGTGAGTGTGTACCTGTGTGTGTACCTGTGAGTGTGTACCTGTGAGTGTACCTGTGAGTGTGTACCTGTGAGTGTGTACCTGTGAGTGTACCTGTGAGTGTACCTGTGAGTGTGTACCTGTGTGTGTACCTGTGAGTGTGTACCTGTGAGTGTGGACCTGTGTGTGTACCTGTGTGTGTACCTGTGAGTGTACCTGTGAGTGTGTACCTGTGTGTGTACCTTTGTGTGTACCTTTGTGTGTACCTGTGAGTGTACCTGTGTGTGTGTACCTGTGAGTGTACCTGTGAGTGTGTACCTGTGAGAGTGTACCTGTGTGTGTACCTGTGTGTGTACCTGTGTGTGTACCTGTGAGTGTGTACCTGTGTGTGTGTACCTGTGTGTGTACCTGTGAGTGTACCTGTGTGTGTGTACCTGTGAGTGTACCTGTGAGTGTACCTGTGAGTGTGTACCTGTGTGTGTACCTGTGAGTGTGTACCTGTGAGTGTGGACCTGTGTGTGTACCTGTGTGTGTACCTGTGAGTGTACCTGTGAGTGTGTACCTGTGTGTGTACCTTTGTGTGTACCTTTGTGTGTACCTGTGAGTGTACCTGTGTGTGTGTACCTGTGAGTGTACCTGTGAGTGTACCTGTGTGTGTGTACCTGTGAGTGTACCTGTGTGTGTGTACCTGTGTGTGTGTACCTGTGAGTGTGTACCTGTGTGTGTGTACCTGTGTGTGTGTACCTGTGTGTACCTGTGAGTGTGTACCTGTGTGTGTACCTGTGAGTGTACCTGTGAGTGTGTACCTGTGAGTGTACCTGTGTGTGTACCTGTGTGTGTGTACCTGTGAGTGTACCTGTGTGTGTGTACCTGTGAGTGTGTACCTGTGTGTGTGTACCTGTGTGTGTGTACCTGTGGGTGTACCTGTGAGTGTGTACCTGTGTTTGTACCTGTGTGTGTGTACCTGTGAGTGTAGACGGTGTGTGTACCTGTGTGTGTGTACCTGTGTGTGTACCTGTGAGTGTGTACCTGTGAGTGTAGACGGTGTGTGTACCTGTGTGTGTACCTGTGAGTGTGTACCTGTGTGTGTGTACCTGTGTGTGTACCTTTGAGGGTACCTGTGAGTGTACCTGTGAGTGTGTACCTGTGAGTGTAGACGGTGTGTGTACCTGTGAGTGTAGACGGTGTGTGTACCTGTGTGTGTACCTGTGTGTGTACCTGTGTGTGTACCTGTGTGTGTAGACGGTGTGTGTGATGTTGAACATCTGGAAGGATCTGATGTAGTCGATGGGCGACATCTGGACGGTTTTCTGCACAAAACGAAGCAACATCAGTTCTGTGGATGGACTCATGGTAACAAATGTGATTTTAAGGCCCGTTCACACCTGGCATCAATGATCCAATCACATGTGGACGGCTCTAATTACAGGTGTGACTGGAAACAGGACGTTAGGCTGAGCACATGCTGCTTTTAGGAGCAGTTAACCTTCAGTTAGCCTGCAGTTAGCCTTCAGTTAACCTTCAGTTAGCCTGCAGTTAACCTTCAGTTAACCTTCAGTTAGCCTTCAGTTAGCCTTCAGTTAGCCTTCAGTTAGCCTTCAGTTAACCTGCAGTTAGCCTTCAGTTAGCCTTCAGTTAACCTGCAGTTAACCTTCAGTTAGCCTTCAGTTAGCCTTCAGTTAGCCTTCAGTTAACCTGCAGTTAGCCTTCACTTAGCCTTCACTTAGCCTTCAGTTAGCCTTCACTTAGCCTTCACTTAGCCTTCAGTTAGCCTTCAGTTAGCCTTCAGTTAGCCTGCAGTTAACCTGCAGTTAGCCTTCACTTAGCCTTCACTTAGCCTTCAGTTAGCCTTCAGTTAACCTTCAGTTAACCTTCAGTTAACCTTCAGTTAGCCTTCAGTTAGCCACCCGAACCAGGTGACATATTCAGCCCTTTTTATCAATTTCACACAATTTTCTGGGGTGTTCCTGAGATGAATGAGACAGGCTTTGGTTAAAAACCTGTTGGTACAGGGTTAGTTTTAGCTAAGCTGTTAGCGTTAGCTGCTGCTAAAGGAAATAAATCAATAAATAAGTTATTTCTCAGATATTTCCATTTTCCTGCTCTGTCAGGTTTTTTTTTTTACACTGAGAACCTCTGAGGTGCCAAACTGCTCATTAGACTCATTCGGACACTAAAATATAACCTTTATGAGTTAATTTGACTGAAATAAAAGCAAATGTCTTATTATTGTTATTTAGTTTCATCTAATTTATTTAACTTTTATATATTCCGTGTGTTTCAGCTGAGAAACGGAGTCATGATGTCATTTATTCACCTGGTTTCTGTCTTTTCTTTAACTGTGAGTCTTTGTAATCACTTCCTGGTTTGTCCCCCCCCCCCCCCAGCAGCGTGAGGAGGGGCTGCAGTCTGACCCACATCAGGCCCTCCTTTCTCCGCCCCTCCTCCACCCGGCTGATGTGGCAGTGTTTGCTCAGGATTACAGCAGCATTTACAGATTACAGCCTCTAAGATGGAGCCATCCTGGTAGTTTGAGGAGATTTTCCTCTGAGTCTTCATCCCCCCCCCCCCGTCATCCTCACCTCATCATGAGGGCTGAAGGTGATCTGAGTCGACCCGCCGCCCAAATCCAGCATCCCCACTGTGTGCGAGTCGGAACCACGAAGAGCACCTGAAAGGGCGGGGGGGGGCAGAGTGAGCGGACCAATCACAGCTCACCTACAGGTGGAAGGCCTCACAAAGACAGAGACGTGTGTTCAATCTTTACCTGTGAGGAAGTTGATGGTGATCCAAGCAGAAATACCTGGTGAGAGGAAATAAACACGTCACATGACCACAGCCGCTGTGAGGAGGATGCAGATGTTCATCTACAGCCTCAAACATCTCCTTCCACCTTTATTTCACGTCTGAACTCATCAGCTTCATTTAATTTGTTAATAAATGTCACTTTCTACATTTCAGACCTGCAACACATTCCAGTAAAAGTTGGGACGGGCTGAGAATGAAATTATAAAGATGTTCTTTCAACCAGGTCCCCCTGATCTGGTCCTAAAGCAGCCTCCATCACAGTCTGAGCAGCAAAGATGTTCAGAGGAGCTCCAGTTTGTGTTTAAAACAATGTTCCTGAGAGAAAGACTGGAAGGGATCTGCATATTTCTGCCTCTACAGAGCAGAATATCATTAAAGCATTCAGGGAATCTGGAGGAGTTTCAGTGTAAAGGACGAGGGAGCAAGCCTAAGCTGGACCCCGTGACCCAGAGGGTCAGGTAACCCAAAGGGCTGGATACAGAACCCAAAGAGCTGGAGACGGAACCAAAGAGCTGGAGACGGAACCCAAAGAGCTGGAGACAGAACCCAAAGAGCTGGAGACGGAACCCAAAGAGCTGGAGACGGAACCCATAGAGCTGGAGACGGAACCCAAAGAGCTGGATACAGAACCCAAAGAGCTGGAGACAGAACCCAAAGAGCTGGAGACAGAACCCAAAGAGCTGGAGACGGAACCCATAGAGCTGGAGACGGAACCCAAAGAGCTGGATACAGAACCCAAAGAGCTGGATACAGAACCCAAAGAGCTGGAGACAGAACCCAAAGAGCTGGAGACGGAACCCAAAGAGCTGGATACAGAACCCAAAGAGCTGGAGACAGAACCCAAAGAGCTGGAGACAGAACCCAAAGAGCTGGAGACGGAACCCATAGAGCTGGAGACGGAACCCAAAGAGCTGGATACAGAACCCAAAGAGCTGGATACAGAACCCAAAGAGCTGGAGACAGAACCCAAAGAGCTGGAGACAGAACCAAAGAGCTGGAGACAGAACCAAAGAGCTGGAGACAGAACCAAAGAGCTGGAGACGGAACCCAAAGAGCTGGAGACGGAACCAAAGAGCTGCAGACGGAACCAAAGAACTGCAGACGGAACCAAAGAGCTGGAGACGGAACCAAAGAGCTGGAGACGGAACCCAAAGAGCTGGATACAGAACCCAAAGAGCTGGAGACAGAACCCAAAGAGCTGGAGACGGAACCCATAGAGCTGGAGACGGAACCCAAAGAGCTGGATACAGAACCCAAAGAGCTGGATACAGAACCCAAAGAGCTGGAGACAGAACCCAAAGAGCTGGAGACAGAACCAAAGAGCTGGAGACGGAACCCAAAGAGCTGGAGACGGAACCAAAGAGCTGGAGACGGAACCAAAGAGCTGGAGACGGAACCAAAGAGCCGGAGACAGAACCCAAAGAGCCGGAGACAGAACCCAAAGAGCCGGAGACAGAACCCAAAGAGCTGGAGACAGAACCAAAGAGCTGGAGACGGAACCCAAAGAGCTGGAGACGGAACCAAAGAGCTGGAGACGGAACCAAAGAGCTGGAGACAGAACCCAAAGAGCTGGAGACGGAACCCAAAGAGCTGGAGACGGAACCCAAAGAGCTGGAGACGGAACCCAGAGAGCTGGAGACGGAACCCAAAGAGCTGGATACAGAACCCAAAGAGCCGGAGACGGAACCCAAAGAGCCGGAGACAGAACCCAAAGAGCCGGAGACAGAACCCAAAGAGCTGGAGACAGAACCAAAGAGCTGGAGACGGAACCCAAAGAGCTGGAGACGGAACCAAAGAGCTGGAGACAGAACCAAAGAGCTGGAGACGGAACCCAAAGAGCTGGAGACGGAACCCAGAGAGCTGGAGACGGAACCCAAAGAGCCGGAGACAGAACCCAGAGAGCTGGAGACGGAACCAAAGAGCTGGAGACAGAACCCAAAGAGCTGGAGACGGAACCCAAAGAGCTGGAGACGGAACCCAAAGAGCTGGAGACGGAACCAAAGAGCTGGAGATGGAACCCAAAGAGCTGGAGACAGAACCAAAGAGCTGGAGACGGAACCCAAAGAGCTGGAGACGGAACCAAAGAGCTGGAGACGGAACCAAAGAGCTGGAGACGGAACCAAAGAGCTGGAGACGGAACCAAAGAGCTGGAGACAGAACCCAAAGAGCTGGAGACGGAACCCAAAGAGCTGGAGACAGAACCCAGAGAGCTGGAGACGGAACCAAAGAGCTGGAGACAGAACCCAAAGAGCTGGAGACGGAACCCAAAGAGCTGGAGACGGAACCCAAAGAGCTGGAGACGGAACCAAAGAGCTGGAGATGGAACCCAAAGAGCTGGAGACAGAACCCAAAGAGCTGGAGACGGAACCCAAAGAGCTGGAGACGGAACCAAAGAGCCGGAGATGGAACCCAGAGAGCTGGAGACGGAACCCAGAGAGCTGGTTCCGTCTGTTGGTTGGATTCGGGGCGAGTGAAGCTAACCAGCAGCAGATCATCTGTGACTGAAGCTTCTGAAAACAGACGGTCCGATGGTGGGTCCAACATCAACCAGAACCGGCTCTGTTTCTACAGCTTTGAGTGATTCAAACAGGCAGAGAAAGCAGAACCCTGCCGGTTCATTCTGTCAGAAGCTTTTATTCTCAGAGACGCTCTGAGTTTATCTGGATCAGCAGCTGGTTCTGATGGGAAGCAGCAGGGCTGCAGCTCAGAGTGGATGGAACCAGAGTTCTGCTCACAGGGAACAGCAAGAAACTCTGACTTCCCTCTAAAATCAGGGACTAAAGCTGATAAATGACGGTGCAGCTTCCTGGAAAGGACCCTGGAAGTCCTCCTTCTCTGAGGGGAGCGCTGACAGGACTCTGGGCCCCAGATGTGCCGCCCCCCCCGGCCTCTGCTGGATGTCCACAGCGTCACATGTTGCTCGCTCTGTATGGACACGAAGCTTTCCTGCATATAATCCAATCCTTTTAAAGTAGTTCATACAAGCAATTATGGGCATGTGGGATAATGTCCCACTTAATCTTGAAGGGGGAGGGGAGGAGGCCGATTATCCGTCCTGTTTATTTCTGAGGCTGAATGTTTTCTCCTTCTCTGTGAGGGGGATCAGCTCGTTACACCGCACACCCATAAATGTCTTTTAATGATACCGAATTATCTCTTTACTCGCTCCACTTCTTCCCCACTAATGGACGGATTCCTCGCGCTGCGCTCCGCCTCAACTCTAAACCTCAGAAGTCTAACCGGATTCCATCAGCCTTATTATCTCCCACATATTTGCTGTTCTTGCCTGGATGCTTATCCTCGCCCAGATTACCCTCGGCCGGCCTGAACAGAGGCGACTTATTGTTAATGGAGATCTCTGAGTGGTTACTGGGAGGCGGCGGGTGCTAAGTGCCGGTGTTTAGCTACCCACCCAAAGCCGACTCTCTCTGTATCTGTATGTTTTGTTTGAAAATTGCTTCTTAGAGTTTTATGGTAAAGCTCCTATGATACAGTTTCTGTCAAGCTCTTAATGATCCACTTCTGCATGCAGGCGGGGTCAGAGGTCACTGCTAAAAGGCTCTAATGCACACAGCTGAGTACAAATATTCTGCAACAGACACTAATGTCTCTGAGCTGACCTGAATAAACAGATCCTCGGCTCCTCGGCACAGACCGAGCATCTTGGTGCTGGCAGCTTCTTGCACTCTGGGTTCAGGAGGACCTCACAGGGACTGAGTCATTAGTTTGGTCAGACTGTGACTCCTGAAACCCCGGCTCCTGAATCATCTGACAGCAACAATTACAGTTCTGACCCAGAGTCCTGATTTCTTTCTTTATTCCCCTAAAAACAGGAAGCAGCTGCAGAGATTCACTGAAACATGTTCAAACCTGAACATAAACCCAGAATCTGAGGCAGAAACAGAGTTTTTCTCAGTTCTCAGCAGCTTTAAAGTGAATCTCTGGTCTGAGCTCCTTTATTCTCCAACACAGCCTGAACCCTCTGAGACCAGCTTTCTGTCATTTCTTTAAGGAGTCTTCAGGAATAGTTCTCCAGGCTTCTTGAAGGACATCCCAAAGCTCTTCTTTGGATGTGGGCTGCCTTTTGTTCCGTTCTCTGTCAGATGATCCCACACTGCTTCAATAATGTTGAGGTCCGGGCTCTGGGGAGGATTCATCCCTCCATAAGACCTGTTGCCACTGATTTTCAGTCCACTTCTTGTGTCATTTGGCACAGCTCAGCCTTTTCTCCCTGTTTCCCTTCCTTAAGAACGGCTTCTTGACAGCCACCCTTCCATGGAGACCATTTCTGATGAGGCTTGGGCCAACAGTAGATGGATCAGCTGAAGGTCCAGATGCATCTCTCAGGTCCTGTCAGGTCACAGCTGGATTTTTTCCTCTTTCTTAAGGACATCACTTTCAGATCCTGTTCATCTGCTGGAGATAGTTTTTTAGGCCTGACACTTCTTCTTTTGTCCTCCACTTGTCCAGTTTCCTCAAATGTTTTAAGGACACACTGCACACCATGCTGAGATATGCCAAGTTTTCAGCTAATAGCTCTTTGGGAATCACCTTGTTGCTGCAGAAATCCTATTTTCTGTCTGTCAAACTGTGTTTTCTTTGCTGTTTTTCATAGATGCAGCTAAAGAAATGGGAACAAATGATGTGTCTTTGTGACAAAGTGCCTAAAGATCCAGTTTAAAATGGCTTCTTTGCTAAGTTGTCTGTTCTGTGTCAACACAACACTGGTTCATCCCTTGAGTTAGGAGCCTTTTTCCTGCCTGAATGGTTCAAAGGTCAGAGTTCAGTGGCTGAACAAAGAAAAAACACTGAAAATGCTCAGGAACAAGGACTGAAGATGAGGGAAAAAGCAGAAAAACTGTGAAAGAGCTTCAGAAAGCTGCAGAACTATTGATCAGGACACTTTAAAGGTTACAGAAAGCTGCAGAACTGTTGATCAGGACACTTTAAAGGTTTCAGAAAGCTGCAGAACTATTGATCAGGACACTTTAAAGGTTTCAGAAAGCTGCAGAACTATTGATCAGGACACTTTAAAGGTTACAGAAAGCTGCAGAACTATTGATCAGGACACTTTAAAGGTTACAGAAAGCTGCAGAACTATTGATCAGGACACTTTAAAGGTTACAGAAAGCTGCAGAACTATTGATCAGGACACTTTAAAGGTTTCAGAAAGCTGCAGAACTATTGATCAGGACACTTTAAAGGTTTCAGAAAGCTGCAGAACTATTGATCAGGACACTTTAAAGGTTACAGAAAGCTGCAGAACTATTGATCAGGACACTTTAAAGGTTACAGAAAGCTGCAGAACTATTGATCAGGACACTTTAAAGGTTTCAGAAAGCTGCAGAACTATTGATCAGGACACTTTAAAGGTTTCAGAAAGCTGCAGAACTGCTGATCAGGACACTTTAAAGGTTTCAGAAAGCTGCAGAACTGTTGATCAGGACACTTTAAAGGTTACAGAAAGCTGCAGAACTGTTGATCAGGACACTTTAAAGGTTTCAGAAAGCTGCAGAACTGTTGATCAGGACACTTTAAAGGTTTCAGAAAGCTGCAGAACTGTTGATCAGGACACTTTAAAGGTTACAGAAAGCTGCAGAACTGTTGATCAGGACACTTTAAAGGTTACAGAAAGCTGCAGAACTATTGATCAGGACACTTTAAAGGTTTCAGAAAGCTGCAGAACTGTTGATCAGGACACTTTAAAGGTTTCAGAAAGCTGCAGAACTGTTGATCAGGACACTTTAAAGGTCACAGAAAGCTGCAGAACTGTTGATCAGGACACTTTAAAGGTTACAGAAAGCTGCAGAACTGTTGATCAGGACACTTTAAAGGTTACAGAAAGCTGCAGAACTGTTGATCAGGACACTTTAAAGGTTACAGAAAGCTGCAGAACTATTGATCAGGACACTTTAAAGGTTTCAGAAAGCTGCAGAACTATTGATCAGGACACTTTAAAGGTTACAGAAAGCTGCAGAACTATTGATCAGGACACTTTAAAGGTTTCAGAAAGCTGCAGAACTGTTGATCAGGACACTTTAAAGGTTTCAGAAAGCTGCAGAACTGTTGATCAGGACACTTTAAAGGTTTCAGAAAGCTGCAGAACTGTTGATCAGGACACTTTAAAGGTTTCAGAAAGCTGCAGAACTGTTGATCAGGACACTTTAAAGGTTACAGAAAGCTGCAGAACTGTTGATCAGGACACTTTAAAGGTTACAGAAAGCTGCAGAACTGTTGATCAGGACACTTTAAAGGTTTCAGAAAGCTGCAGAACTATTGATCAGGACACTTTAAAGGTTACAGAAAGCTGCAGAACTATTGATCAGGACACTTTAAAGGTTTCAGAAAGCTGCAGAACTGTTGATCAGGACACTTTAAAGGTTTCAGAAAGCTGCAGAACTGTTGATCAGGACACTTTAAAGGTTACAGAAAGCTGCAGAACTGTTGATCAGGACACTTTAAAGGTTACAGAAAGCTGCAGAACTGTTGATCAGGACACTTTAAAGGTTACAGAAAGCTGCAGAACTGTTGATCAGGACACTTTAAAGGTTACAGAAAGCTGCAGAACTGTTGATCAGGACACTTTAAAGGTTTCAGAAAGCTGCAGAACTGTTGATCAGGACACTTTAAAGGTTACAGAAAGCTGCAGAACTGTTGATCAGGACACTTTAAAGGTTACAGAAAGCTGCAGAACTGTTGATCAGGACACTTTAAAGGTTTCAGAAAGCTGCAGAACTGTTGATCAGGACACTTTAAAGGTTACAGAAAGCTGCAGAACTATTGATCAGGACACTTTAAAGGTTACAGAAAGCTGCAGAACTGTTGATCAGGACACTTTAAAGGTTACAGAAAGCTGCAGAACTATTGATCAGGACACTTTAAAGGTTACAGAAAGCTGCAGAACTGTTGATCAGGACACTTTAAAGGTTTCAGAAAGCTGCAGAACTATTGATCAGGACACTTTAAAGGTTACAGAAAGCTGCAGAACTGTTGATCAGGACACTTTAAAGGTTTCAGAAAGCTGCAGAACTGTTGATCAGGACACTTTAAAGGTTTCAGAAAGCTGCAGAACTGTTGATCAGGACACTTTAAAGAAATGAGGACTCTGGGTCTGAACCGTAATCACATAGTTCTGGATATTTAATTGTTGTTATTTAATGAAAATGCTGATCCTTCTACGCTTTATTGTCCATCACTCGGTCTCATCAGCTTGACGATAACTGAAAGGCTTTCCACTGAAAGTTTTACAGTCCATCCCACTGTGATCCTGTTAGCGTCTGAATGGAGAAGCTAACACTCCTTTTCTGTAATTTAAGGCTAAATCATCCTGATTTCGGCTGAGCCTCACCAGGAGGTCTTTCTCCTGCTTCATCTCTAATCCCACATAATGACAGTTGTCATTTGGGAAATCAGCGGCGGAACCACAGTTCATCGTCTGATCCACAGATTAAACAGATGTAGCCACGGGGAGACGCTCACATTCTCTGTAATCTAATAAACTGTAAAGGGAGGAGAAAGGTCCCTGTGCTGCACAGGAAGCTGCTGAGGGTCGCTCTGCTTTCCGGTTCTGACCGGTTCGGTCGGGATAAATGGGTTAATAATGGGTTAATAATGGGTTCAATAATGGGGTTAATAATGGGTTCAATAATGGGGTTAATAATGGGTTCAATAATGGGTTCAATAATGGGTTAATAATGGGTTCAATAATGGGGTTAATAATGGGGTTAATAATGGGTTTAATAACCAGAACCAACCAGCTGATCCAGACCAGCTGATCCAGACCAGAACCAACCAGCTGACCAAATGAATGAGACTCCTTACCCTCGTCAGTGCCATCCATGATGGACACGCTGTCGTCTCTGGACAGGAAGGGAGAGTCCTGGAACAGCGCCCTCACCTGGTCACACGGAAAAAACTTTACAATGAAACAACTAATGAAATAATTCACCTTCTTTGTTCTGTCAAAGTTATGAGAAAAGGAAACATCTGGAAGAAACCAAAGAGAAACAACTGGAGGAAACCAAAGAGAAACAGCTGGAAGAAACCAAAGAGAAACAGCTGGAGGAAACCAAAGAGAAACAGCTGGAGGAAACCAAAGAGAAACAGCTGGAGGAAACCAAAGAGAAACAGCTGGAGGAAACCAAAGAGAAACATCTGGAGGAAACCAAAGAGAAACATCTGGAGGAAACCAAAGAGAAACAGCTGGAAGAAACCAAAGAGAAACAGCTGGAGGAATCTAAAGAGAAACATCTGGAGGAAACCAAAGAGAAACAGCTGGAGGAAACCAAAGAGAAACAGCTGGAGGAAACCAAAGAGAAACATCTGGAGGAAACCAAAGAGAAACATCTGGAGGAAACCAAAGAGAAACAGCTGGAAGAAACCAAAGAGAAACAGCTGGAGGAATCTAAAGAGAAACATCTGGAGGAAACCAAAGAGAAACATCTGGAGGAAACCAAAGAGAAACATCTGGAGGAAACCAAAGAGAAACATCTGGAGGAAACCAAAGAGAAACATCTGGAGGAAACCAAAGAGAAACATCTGGAGGAAACCAAAGAGAAACAGCTGGAGGAAACCAAAGAGAAACATCTGGAGGAAACCAAAGAGAAAAAGCTGGAGGAAACCAAAGAGAAACATCTGGAGGAAACCAAAGACAAACATCTGGAGGAAACCAAAGACAAACATCTGGAGGAAACCAAAGACAAACATCTGGAGGAAACCAAAAAGAAACAGAAACATCAAAGGGCAGTTTGAATCAGTTAGTTGAGTTAGTTTTTAGTCATTTTAAGTCAGTCTGAGTTAGTTTTTGGTCGGTTTAAGTCAGTCTGAGTCAGTTTAAGTCAGTCTGAGTCAGTTTAAGTCAGTCTGAGTCAATCTGAGTTAGTTTTTGGTCAGTCTGAGTCAGTCTGAGTCAGTTTAAGTCAGTCTGAGTCAATCTGAGTTAGTTTTTGGTCAGTCTGAGTGAGTCTGAGTCAGTTTAAGTCGGTCTGAGTTAGTTTAAGTCAATCTGAGTCAGTTTAAGTCAGTCTGAGTCAGTTTAAGTCAGTCTGAGTCAGTCTGAGTCAGTTTAAGTCAGTCTGAGTGAGTCTGAGTCAGTTTAAGTCAGTCTGAGTCAGTTTAAGTCAGTCTGAGTGAGTCTGAGTCAGTTTAAGTCAGTCTGAGTCAGTTTAAGTCAGTCTGAGTCAGTTTAAGTCAGTCTGAGTGAGTCTGAGTCAGTTTAAGTCGGTCTGAGTCAATCTGAGTTAGTTTAAGTCAATCTGAGTCAGTTTAAGTCAGTCTGAGTCAGTTTAAGTCAGTCTGAGTCAGTCTGAGTCAGTTTAAGTCAGTCTGAGTCAGTTTAAGTCAGTCTGAGTGAGTCTGAGTCAGTTTAAGTCAGTCCGAGTGAGTCTGAGTCAGTTTAAGTCGGTCTGAGTCAGTTTAAGTCAGTCTGAGTCAGTTTAAGTCAGTCTGAGTCAGTTTAAGTCAGTCTGAGTGAGTCTGAGTCAGTTTAAGTCGGTCTGAGTCAATCTGAGTCAGTTTAAGTCAGTCTGAGTCAGTTTAAGTCAGTCTGAGTGAGTCTGAGTCAGTTTAAGTCGGTCTGAGTCAGTCTGAGTCAGTTTAAGTCAGTCCGAGTCAATCTGAGTTAGTTTTTGGTCAGTCTGAGTCAGTCTGAGTCAGTTTAAGTCAATCTGAGTCAGTTTTTGGTCAGTTTAAGTCAGTCTGCGAATGAAAAACGCAACAGGGATGAGGACATGTTTAAAACTCAAAGCTCAGAACAGGTGAACAGGTGAGGAGTGCATCTCACTCTGTCCAGCAAGTGGTCTGCCTTGGCTCCAGGCAGCAGCCTCAGGCCGGCCGTGGCCCTCAGAGCCACAGGGGTGCTGATCCACATGGACGGGGGGACGGTGGACTTGGCCACCTCCAGGAGTTCCTGGACACCTGCATCACACTGGAGAAAAACAGAAAAAGAAGAGTAAGAAGATTTAGAGGCTGTCAATGCCAACATTCTGCCTTCATGTGAGGCTGTAAGCTTCAATCTGACCCTAACTGCAGTTATTTAAATCAGGAATAGTTTGTGAGGCTGTTTTGCAGTCCGTTTAAGTCAATTTAAGTCCGTTTAAGTCAGTCTGTGTTAGTTTATGTGAGGCTGAGTCAGTTTGAGTGAGGCTGGGTCGGTTTAAGTCAATTTAAGTCGGTTTAAGTCAGTTTAAGTCGGTTTAAGTCAGTCTGTGACAGTTTATGTGAGGCTGAGTCAGTTTGAGTGAGGCTGGGTCGGTTTAAGTCAATTTAAGTCGGTTTAAGTCAGTTTAAGTCAATTTAAGTCGGTTTAAGTCAGTTTAAATCAGTTTGAAGCAATCTGAGCCAGTTTAAGTAACTTTAAGTCAGTCTGAGTTGGTTTAAGTCAGTCTGAGTTGGTTTAAGTCAATTTAAGTCGGTTTAAGTCAGTCTGTGACAGTTTATGTGAGGCTAAGTCAGTTTGAGTGAGGCTGGGTCGGTTTAAGTCAATTTAAGTCGGTTTAAGTCAGTTTAAGTCAATTTAAGTCGGTTTAAGTCAGTTTAAATCAGTTTGAAGCAATCTGAGCCAGTTTAAGTAACTTTAAGTCAGTCTGAGTTGGTTTAAGCCAGTCTGGGTCAGTTTAAGTCGGTCAGAGTTGGTTTAGGTCAGATTGTGGTCTTCTAACATCATCTGTTGTTGCGTTTCTTTTTGTTTGTTTTGTGTCTTTCTTGATTATTTTGTCTCTTTGTATTTTGTATTAGATTTTGTATGTAGTTGTTTATCCTGTCATGTTTCATCATTTCATTCAAGCAGCTGGACCTGGGCCCCTCGGACCCCTGGCCCCTCGGACCCCTGGCCCCTCTGGCCCCTCGGACCCCTGAGCCCTCGGACCCCTGAGCCCTCGGACCCCTGGGCCCTCGGACCCCTGGGCCCTCGGACCCCTGGCCCCTCTGACCCCTGAGCCCTCGGACCCCTGAGCCCAGGGGTCCTTCTGGTCTCTTCTGTGCAATGAAAGTAGCAGATGTACCTTCTGGGGATCATCAGCATACGCCGACAGTCCAGGTTTGATGGCTCTGAAGGTCTCGTGGGCCAGTTTAGGAGCGTCTGCAGTAACAATCAAACACAGCGTCACACACTGAGCTGCACAACCTGACAAAGACCTCAGTTTGTGTCTGTTAGCATAAAGAAGGCAATAAATCCCCACATTTACTCAGTGTTATCTCTGACTGACTGACCCTGGACCTGTGCCTACATTTGAGCTGTCATTAAGCTCTTAATAACAATCCCAGTCTGCATAACTAACAGGTGCTGCCATTAGTCCGGTTAGCTCTGATGCTAACAAAGGAGCCAAAACAGCACTCAGCCTGTGGGAGTCAGCTTAGCAGTTAAATGCGATAACGAAGGCATTTGGACGAGCTCGGCAGGAAACTTTCTTTAAGCCTAATAAACCAAAAAGCTCTGAAACACACTAATGAGTTTGTGTCCATATGAACTGGCAGCAGCTCCACAGCAGCAGGACTTAAAGGCTCAAAGCTCCTCTGTCTGTCACACTCACAGCTGGTAATTAATGTTTTGGGCCAACATTTGTGGGTTTTAAATACACTAAAAGCAGCTCCGTGAGGCCTGCTTTATAAATATTTAGATGCACTGAAGAGGTTTAACTTCCAAATATCCTGTTTCATATCCTCTGTGCCACAGAGCGGCCACAAAGCAGCAGTTCAACGGTTCATTCGCTGTAGTTTGTACAGTCCTGATCCGGTCCTGCTCTTTAAGGCGTTCTAATAATAATCAGAGATCCATTCACTGAACCTTTATCATATCTGAGAGACAACAACAACGAACCACACTGTGCACATGACTGATTTCAGTCCTCTGCTGCACCTTTACTCTCCATCTGGAACTTGAAGATGTGGATCCTGGTTCCGGTGCTGCCGGCGTCGAACATGATGCCGTACTGGAAGCGGCGTCCGTCAGCAGAGGCAGGTTCTCCGGTTCTGTCTGAGCCGGGCCGGAGGTGTGGAGGCGGTCTGTAGGCGGCGGGCTGGGAGGTGAAGTGGTGATGCTTCACAAACATGAGGTAGGTGAGCAGGCAGCCCCCAAAGAGCAACGCTCCGGCCAGCTTTGGTCTCTTCATCGCCGCTCATTTCTGTTTGCAGCTGCAAGAGCTGCCAACCAAAGTCCATGTAAAAACAGTCACATTTAACAACAGATCATTCAAAATAAGACGATTCACAGCTACAGCAGAAGGGCCGAGTCACAGAGAAAGTTTATCTGTAACGTCCTGCTTTATTTCACCAGCAGGCTCATAATGCACCTTTCCTTCAGGACTGAGGAGAAAAGATTTGTCCCGTTGCTTAGGTTGATCTCTGCGTTTTAAACATCCGATTAACAAGAAGTGGTTCGATAGAAATATGTGCATCTTTGTTCTGATCCGAACTGACCAACATCTGAGGGGGGTGCAGCTGCTCCAATGTGTGCACATCCTCACTGAAACAGGACTCCCAATGGAAGCAAAGTGTGTTCCCAGTATTTCACTCTGCCACAGCGGTCCAACAGAACCAGGTGTCCGTGCAGAAGCCTGATTAAAATGATTTTAAGGCCGTATCACCCAGCTGCAGGATGCTGTGAGAGAACTCCCAACATGGCGGGTCTGCAGCCTCTGTGGCTCATTTATCTCGTTATCATTAATGACTCCATGAACCTCGCCTGCTCTGACAGATCTTTATGCTTCACATGACTCAGGCTCTGGCAGAAACTCACACAGTTTGAATAAGTAAGTTTGGCTCTGAACACCCCCCCCCCCCACAGGAACCACGGTCAGATGACCAGGTGAGCCACAGAAAAGGCACCCAGCAGCAAACCTCTTACTCCTCATAGACTAAAAACAACTTAACAAAATCAGAAACTCAGATATGAGTCCATACTGTGTTAAATTAGAAGAAAAGTGAATGGAGTTTGGTGTGGAGTCAAAGCGGATACGGCTCTTTAATCTAATTAAACCCATCAGTGAAACAGCAGAACTTTGAATGGAATCTGGTGAGTTCTTAAAGAATAAACCATGGAAGTTTCAGGTGGTTTAACAGCTGAAATAAACTAGATCAACAGTTTGGTAAAAACATTAACGAGCAGCCGGTAAACTGTGTGTTAACGTACCGAGAAGAAGCCGACGGCAGCCGACACGTTAATTCAGCACTTCGCTCACTTTTCTCCTCATCCTTCAACTGTCAACAATGCGCCGCTCACTGATGACGTCACAGCGCCGACGAAGGTGACGTGGCAGAAACCACACGCATATACACGCAGGTGCGCGTTGAGCGCTGAATCGTACGTCGACGTCGCCGCCATCTTGGATGTGGCAAAGTGGAGCGATGATGCTTCATTCATGGAAGTGAACCAACCGGTTTACAGCACAAACCAGATCCCATGGCATCACCTTCACAGGTAAGAATCAAACAGTACTTTTGATTGTATTTGGCCATTATAACAGAATTTTTTTTCTGACTTTGTGGCTAATACTAAGAAGTTCTGCACATAATGCTGTGAATCCAGCCTCCAAACAACCAAGAAGACTTTGCTATTTAACTATTTAGGACTGGATAGTTTAGTGGTATGATTGCCACCTTTCATGTAGGAGACCTGGGTTCAAATCCCCTGCATAAAAGGTATTACCTCCAGTAGGGGTCCTTAGGCTAGACCCCCTCTTACCCTATCTGCCTACCTGTAAGTCGCTTTGGATAAAAGCGTCTGCTAAATGCATAAAAAAACATAACTCAATTGGCCCGAAGTAACTGCTCTGACTCTGACTCTGATGCTGACTCTGACTCTGATGCTGACTCTGACGCAGATCCCGAGTCTCTGTTCAAACTAACTTGATCAACAGACTGCAGCACATCACAACACTTCCTGTCTGAAGCAGAAACCAGCAGAGGACTGTTTTATATGGTGGATGAATCCATATTTTGTGGGTAAGTCTGGTGAAAAAGTAGACTCTGACTGCTGGTGGTGCAGGTTTGAAAAGGCTATGGATGGACCCAAACCCTAACCCAAAGGCTATGGATGGACCCAAACCCTATCCCAAAGGCTATGGATGGACCCTAACCCCAACCCAAAGGTTATGGATGGACCCTAACCCTAACCCTAACCCAAAGGCTATGGATGGACCCTAACCCTAACCCAAAGGCTATGGATGGACCCAAACCCTATCCCAAAGGCTATGGATGGACCCTAACCCTAACCCCAACCCAAAGGTTATGGATGGACCCTGACCCTAACCCTAACCCCAACCCAAAGGCTATGAATGGACCCTAACCCTAACCCAAAGGCTATGAATGGACCCTAACCCTAACCCCAACCCAAAGGTTATGAATGGACCCTAACCCTAACCCAAAGGCTATGAATGGACCCTAACCCTAACCCCAACCCAAAGGTTATGGATGGACCCTGACCCTAACCTAACCCTAACCCCAACCCAAACCCAAAGGCTATGAATGGACCCTAACCTAACCCTAACCTTATCCCTAACCCTAACCCCAACCCAAAGGCTATGGATGGACCCTAACCTAACCCTAACCTTATCCCTAACCCTAACCCTAACCCAAAGGCTATGGATGGACCCTAACCCTAACCTAACCCTAACCCCAACCCAAAGGCTATGGATGGACCCTAACCCTAACCTTAACCTAACCCTGGCTGAGGAGGACGGGCAGCACAGACGTTCCACTGAACTTTGCTCACTGAGTTGCTGCTGAGACAAACAGTGAAGTGAACACAGACAGTAAGAATGAAGGCAAAAGAGTTACTGAAATCACAAAAAGATGGAAGTTCGGCCCACATCTGGCTCTGAATGACAGCTGTGACTCAACACGCCACTTTACCAGAACCATGACTGGGCTTTCAGGTCCAAACGTGTCTCCTATCTGAGGATCAGCGGAACACAAACCCCCAAATGTTCATGAAAACAAATATTAGGCTAAATTCTTTCTTTCTCCGTCAGTTTCCTGACAAACTCAACTGGTTTTAAATCTGATTATTACAAATAAATGTTAAATCTTTTATCCTCATTTCTTACCTCCTCCTGCTGAGCCTTCATCATCACTCTGTTCCATATTTGTAATTTCATCTATAAGCCTCTAATAGCTGTTTATCAGTTAATGTCCGCAGTGACCTTAATGGTTCTCTAATCTTTCTGCTGCCTTTTTATTTTCATCACTCTGATGTCAGCAGAACAAAAGCAGCGCTGAGTGGATCCTAATCGGCCCGCAGATTTACACACAAATGACATTTAGACACAATTACGTCAGTTTGACACTAATCCAACTAAGTTGTTAATCAAAGCAGAGACGCAGCGTGAAGCGGCAGGTCTTCTGTTTCTGTTCTCGGGAACATCTTCTGAGTCAGGAGTCAGAAACTCCTTCAGTTCCAGAACCTGCACCCAGATTCAGGCAGTAAGCTCCACTGCAGCCAGCCTGCTGTCACAGTCTGTGGGTTTAGGTTGGATTTCTGTGTCCTGCAGCTTTATGTTGTGTTCCACGAAGAAGGAGATGGACCCAAACCCTGACCCGTGGACCCTAACCCGTGGACCCAAACCCTGACCCGTGGACCCAAACCCTGACCCGTGGACCCAAACCCTGACCCGTGGACCCAAACCCTGACCCGTGGACCTTAACCCATGGACCCAAATCGTAACCCATGGACCCTAACCCTGACCTGTGGACCCAAACCCTGACCTGTGGACCCAAACCCGTGGACCCAAACCCTAAAACCCTAGAGTTTTACACCTGCTGGTGACCTCAGACGCCCTGATATCTGCTCCCAGGAGCAGGAAGAAGGAGTTTTACACTTCAGACGCCCTGATATATGCTCCCAGGAACAGGAAGAAGGAGTTTTACACTTCAGACGCCCTGATATCTGCTCCCAGGAACAGGAAGAAGGAGTTTTACACTTCAGACGCCCTGATATATGCTCCCAGGAACAGGAAGAAGGAGTTTTACACTTCAGACGCCCTGATATATGCTCCCAGGAGCAGGAAGAAGGAGTTTTACACTTCAGACGCCCTGATATATGCTCCCAGGAGCAGGAAGAAGGAGTTTTACACTTCAGATGCCCTGATATATGCTCCCAGGAACAGGAAGAAGGAGTTTTACACTTCAGACGCCCTGATATATGCTCCCAGGAGCAGGAAGAAGGAGTTTTACACTTCAGACGCCCTGATATATGCTCCCAGGAGCAGGAAGAAGGAGTTTTACACTTCAGACGCCCTGATATATGCTCCCAGGAGCAGGAAGAAGGAGTTTTACACTTCAGACGCCCTGATATATGCTCCCAGGAGCAGGAAGAAGGAGTTTTACACTTCAGACGCCCTGATATATGCTCCCAGGAGCAGGAAGAAGGAGTTTTACACTTCAGACGCCCTGATATATGCTCCCAGGAACAGGAAGAAGGAGTTTTACACTTCAGATGCCCTGATATATGCTCCCAGGAACAGGAAGAAGGAGTTTTACTGAATATGGAGGCTTTAAAATGTTACTAAATCTGCTCTCAGCTGTAACTGAACCATATCTGACATAACAAACAACAGAACTGCTCCCACTGACACCTCCATCATCCTCCTCCCTAAAACTGGATCCTGAGTTAATCCAGATCATGTGACCTCTAATGGTTGTAAAAACAACAACAGAAAGAATATCTTTGAACCTTAAACCCAACCAGGAGCTGGATGCTCACTGTTTTTCTGAGGTTTGAATGTCTGTGTTAAACAACTGAAGCTGAAGTCTGACTGAACATCTGATAAATGACCTCTGACCTCAGCTGAATGAGCCACCGGACTGCAGCTCCTCCTCACTTTCATTCCCATCCTGAGCCGTGAAACATCTCTGCATCTTGTACATGTGGAGCTCTGAGCTGCTGCAGCTCTATGTGGGTCATGTGATCCCATCAGAGGGATTATTAGGAATCATTTGAAGGATTTCTGCGGATATAATTCAGCATGTTAGGATAATAATTGATAGAAGATTCCACTTTCATCTGGTAAGACGCAGCTTCAGTGTGGATTAGACATCTGGACTGAGCTGCCTTATTTTCTGAGCCTCATTAGGCAGCATCTTATTTACGTCTTGTCATCTCTGCAGTCTGATTATCGTCTGCAATCTGCCGCCACTGTGCAGCTGCAGAGGAGAAGCTGACACCTGAGGGAGGAGCGGAGGCTCTGAGACGGAGCTTCAGTTAAAGGCAAATTTCAGCCGGGCACGAAATGACGAAGCCTCAGAGGTTGTTTGTTTCAAGAAGCCGTCAGATTTCAGACTTCCTGTTTGACTCTGTGAGCGTTTACAGGGACACTGTATGTCCTGTTGGTTCCATCAGTCATTCTTTTACTTAAAATCAGTGGAAAAGTGGAGTTCCTCAGGGTTCTGTGCTTGGACCGATTCTTTTTACTTTGTACATGCTACCATTAGGTAACATTATCAGACAGCATGGCATAAAGTTCCATTGCTATGCTGATGATACTCAGCTGTACTTATCTATGAAACCAGATGAAACCAATAGGTTGGTCAGACTACAAGCCTGTCTTAAAGACATAAAGACTTTATTAAAGAGTTATTTCTGTCCTCTGACTCTCATATAAAACTGGTTTCTGCCTTCTTTCACCTTCGTAATATCATTAAAATCAGGAACATCCTGTCTCAGGGCAGAGAAACTGCTCCGTGACAATGACAATAAAGACCTATTCTATTCTATTTCAGGAAGCAGACGCCCTCTCTACCTTTAAGATCAGGCTGAAACTTTCCTTTCTGATAAAGCTTATAGTTAGGGATGGCTCAGGTGAGCCTGAAACATCCCATAGTTCTGCTGCTGTAGGCCCAGCCTGCTGGGGGAGCTCCCATGATGCACCTCTCCTCCCTCCATGTACAGATGACATCATTGCTGTCATTAACTTGTGTTTCTCTCTCTCAGCAGGTGTCTCTGGCCTGGTGTTACGCTGCTTGTTGTCCCCTCTTTCCTGTCCTCTCAGCCCCAGCTGGTCCAGGCAGATGGACCCTTCCTGGTTCTGGTTCTGATGGAGGTTTCTTCCTGGTTCTGGTTCTGATGGAGGTTTCTTCCTGTTAAAGGGAGTTTTTTCTCTCCACAGTCGCCTCGTGCAGCTCAGGATCAGAGAGAAGTTTCAGTTAATCTGCTGGTTTCCTTAGCTGGGAAACTGTTTTTGAATTGGTTCTGAATGAATTAATTGGATTAACTGGATGAATTGGATCATTTTGAATTTTATTTCTGCATTTGGAAAACAGGTCAGAGGTCCTCGCTGTGCTTAAACCAACAGATTCTGACCAAAGCCTGTCTCAAACATCTCAACCAGACCTTAGAAAACATGTCAGCGTTAGGATGTAAACCTGGATCCTGGAATCCAAAAACCATCAGAGAAAGATGCTTTCATCCCACAGGAAGCAGCTCTGCTGGGCCTCAGATTCACAGAAGAAAAGTTCTCTCCTGCCGAGTAAATTGGGGTCATGATGACATTTCATAAAACCATCAGAGCCTCTAAAAACCAATAAAGCAGAGTGAAGGACTGTCTCGGTCCATCCAATCCGCCGGCTGCTGCCGCTCTATTTTTGGAAGAGAAAAAGAAATGATGATTAATGTTATTGGATTATTTACATTGCCCTCAACATGATTGAGCCGCAGAAATGAAATTAAAATGTGTGTTGAATGGGATTTTCCAGGAAAGTCCTGTAAAAACCACGATGGTAATAAGGAATAACTAATTCTCCCAAAGTCGATTAAACACCATCTCATCCCGCAGGAAAACAGCGCGCAGCTGCAGGAAGACGAGGATTAGACGAGCGCAGCCACGTTCGGAGCGAGATTAAAGTGTTTTCAGCGATTCTTTTATTATCATGCAGCATGTTCTTGTTCTGGGGGCTTAACTCCGCCCAAAACAAGCCATTAGGCCCCAAACCTGCAGCACTGAGGGCCGGATTACCAGACAATGGGCTCCCAGGGGCCCCGCAGAGGGGTGTGGAGACGTTTTAATCTGTGGCAGGTTCCTGATGACGCTTCCTGGGGGGGGGGCTTCCAGGGCGGCGCTGGGTCTGAGGACTTCCTGTTGGCGGCGTCCTCTGCAGCTTTTCATCTGAACATCATAACAATCCAATTTCCAGGAGGGCGAGGGATGAGGAGCAAAACCACTTTGTTTCATTATATAATGTTGGAGCCGGCAACATAATAATATTAATGGGATAATTTAATGCAATTTTCTTTATTTGATGCACTCTGACTCTGACGGCTAATCTGAAGGCCTTGTTTAAAATAGATTGAAAAATGAAAGAAGTCTGAACTAATCCTCAGCTGAGGTCAGATACCGGGGGGGGGGGTCTGCCCCATGTGGACGAAGTTCAGCATCTATCTGACAGATCCAGAGGTTCGGACCCAGAGGTTCTGATCCAGAGGTTCGGACCCAGAAAGCACAAAAAGTCTTTATTTATCTCACAAATATGAAGATCTGCTGGACTCAAAGAAAAGTCCAAAAGAACTAAATCTGAAGGGAAGAAAACAGACTGAGATCCAAGGATGGAACCAACAAGGAGACAGAACATCATCAACTGGAACTAACTGGACTAAAGAAGAGCAACAGGAAACTGACTTTCAAAATAAAACAGGAACTAAACAAAGCCCTGAACTGAACACAAAAAGAATACAAACTCTTTAACAACTGAAAATAGAATAAAATCGGACCGATACTGAGTCTGAGTCTGTGAAACTGAGGCAGAACCAGACTGAACCTCCATCAGATAAATATAAAACTAAAGCAAGAACAAAAGGTAAGACAAATAAAAAATAAAACACAAAATAAAACATGAAAAAATACTGAATACAACTAAAAAACCACAAATGAACACAGAAAAAACACAAAATAAAACAGAAAAACACGAAATGAAACAGAAAACAACAAAATAAAACGGGAAAACACAAAATAAAACAGGACAATATTAAATACAACTGAAAAACCACAAAATAAAACAGAAAACAACGAAATACAACAGAACACTACAAAATAAAACGGAAAAATAAAACGGAAAAATACTAAATGAAACAGGAAAAATACAAAATAAAACAGAAAAAATAAAACAGAAAAATACTAAATAAAACTGAAAAAACACAAAATAAAACAGAAAAACTACAAAATAAAACAGAAAAATAAAAAATAAAACAGAAAAATACTAAATACAACTGAAAAAACACAAAATAAAACAGAAAAACACGAAATGAAACAGAAAACAACAAAATAAAACAGGAAAACACAAAATAAAACAGGAAAATATTAAATACAACTGAAAAACCACAAAATAAAACAGAAAACAACGAAATACAACAGAACACTACAAAATAAAACGGAAAAATAAAAAATAAAACAGAAAAATACTAAATACAACTGAAAAAACACAAAATAAAACAGAAAAACGACCAAATAAAACAAAACTACAAAATAAAACAGAAAAACACAAAATGAAACCGGAAAAATACAAAATAAAACAGAAAAATAAAAAAATAAAACAGAAAAATACTAAATAAAACTGAAAAAACACAAAATAAAACAGAAAAACTACAAAATAAAACAGAAAAATAAAAATAAAACAGAAAAATACTAAATACAACTGAAAAAACACAAAATAAAACAGAAAAACACAAAATGAAACAGGAGAAATACTAAATACAACTGAAAAAAACACAAAATAAAACAAAACCACAAAATAAAACTGAAAAACACTAAATAAAACAGAAAACTACAAAATAAAACTGAAAAACCACAAAATAAAACTGAAAACCCTCAGAATAAAACAGAAAATCACAAAATAAAACAGAAAAACACAAAATAAAACAGAAAAACTACAAAATAAAACGGGAAAAAATAGTAAATACAACTGAAAAACCACAAAATAAAACAGAAAACCCTCAGAATAAAACAGTAAATAAAACAGAAAAAACAGTAAATAAAACTGAAAAACCACAAAATAAAACAGAAAACCCTCAGAATAAAACAGTAAATAAAACAGAAAAAACAGTAAATAAAACAGAAAACTACAAAATAAAACTGAAAAACCACAAAATAAAACAGAAAATCACAAAATAAAACAGAAACCCCTCAGAATAAAACAGTAAATAAAACAGAAAAAAACAGTAAATAAAACAGAAAACTACAAAATAAAACTGAAAAACCACAAAATAAAACAGAAAATCACAAAATAAAACAGAAAATCACAAAATAAAACAGAAAAATCACAAAATAAAACAGAAAAACAAAATAAAACAGTTGAAACAGAAACAGAAACAGAGTGTTAGAATCAGAGGGCGAAGTCTCCTACATTTAAGGCCTCAGGAGGAGGAGGAGGCCTCAGCAGCCTGGGTGAGTAGCAGAAAATGGACTTTATTCATCCTTCTGTCCCTCAGCCTCCTTGTTGCTGCTGTGTCGATCGTCACATGTTGAGGATCATTATTATTTCGATGCTCCTTCAGCTCTGGGCCCAAAAACTGATCCTGTTACAATAAAACAAAGATTCCCTTTTAAAGCCGGGTTAAAGAAGTTTTACCAGAGACTGATTCCAACCCAAAGGGATTCTTTTAGCTACGCTTCCACCTGCAAACTCAAGAAAAACCCAATAAAGGTCAGATTTTAAATAAAGTTACTTCAGATCAGATAAAAACAGCGTCTTTGGACAGGAAGGAAGATGTTTTCCATGGTTTTACTGTGAATTATCACACGACCCGCTGGGTTACCGGCTGAAACCGGCTGAAACCGGCTGATTCCTGCTGTTTTCACCTGTAGTTTCAGCATAAATCAGTTCCAATGCTGGATGAAATCCTCACAGCCTGATGAACGACTGGAAATGAACCATCAGTGCAGCCTTTAAAGAGACCTCCAGTGACATATTGTACCTGAAAATAAGTCTTTAAATCGGTCTGTTTGAAGATGAATCCTCTGAGTTTAATCATCATCTGTGGGAGTTTGATCACAGATTGACGGCGAGCTTGTTAGATTATTGTCTGTCTTACAGCCGGCTGAGCTCTAATTTCAGCACCCTGACACGTTAAACCCTGCAGGCAATCTGCTGCTCACATATTGTTGCTGCAAAGCTGATCAAAGCTAAACTTTCCCATCATTTAGAGGTCAGAGGCTCACGGATTTTCTTACCTTCAGAGCAGGAAGTGGCTTGACTTCGTGAGATTTTATCCACGGAGAGATCAAAGCGAACCTTTCATCACATGAATATTCAGCTTGTTTTGTAGCTGGATGGAGGACATGTTCTGTTTATCTGACTCTTCACTCTCAACCTTCAGTAAGTGAAAGAAAGTTTCCAAAGAAGCTGCTTCAGTCCTCAAAATAACAGTTATTTTTAACACATTTAGTCTTTAATTACTGTCACAGCCTTTTACAGACAAAACATCTGGAACAGAAAGCTGTTTCTATGCCAGGAGACAGGTGTGACTGAGACCAGGAGACAGGTGTGACTGAGACCAGGAGACAGGTGTGACTGAGACTAGGAGACGGGTGTGACTGAGACCAGGAGACAGGTGTGACTGAGACCAGGAGACAGGTGTGACTGAGACCAGGAGACAGGTGTGAGTGAGACCAGGAGACAGGTGTGACTGAGACTAGGAGACAGGTGTGAGTGAGACCAGGAGACAGGTGTGAGTGAGACCAGGAGACAGGTGAGACTGAGACCAGGAGAAAGGTGTGAGTGAGACCAGGAGACAGGTGTGACTGAAACCAGGAGACAGGTGTGACTGAGACCAGGAGACATGTGTGACTGAGACCAGGAGACAGGTGTGACTGAGACCAGGAGACAGGTGTGACTGAGACCAGGAGACAGGTGTGAGTGAGACCAGGAGACAGGTGTGACTGAGACTAGGAGACAGGTGTGAGTGAGACCAGGAGACAGGTGTGAGTGAGACCAGGAGACAGGTGTGAGTGAGACCAGGAGACAGGTGAGACTGAGACCAGGAGAAAGGTGTGAGTGAGACCAGGAGACAGGTGTGAGTGAGACCAGGAGACAGGTGTGAGTGAGACCAGGAGACAGGTGTGACTGAAACCAGGAGACAGGTGTGACTGAAACCAGGAGACAGGTGTGACTGAAACCAGGAGACAGGTGTGACTGAGACCAGGAGACATGTGTGACTGAGACCAGGAGACAGGTGTGACTGAGACCAGGAGACAGGTGTGACTGAGACCAGGAGACAGGTGTGACTGAGACCAGGAGACATGTGTGACTGAGACCAGGAGACAGGTGTGACTGAAACCAGGAGACAGGTGTGACTGAGACCAGGAGACAGGTGTGACTGAGACCAGGAGACAGGTGTGACTGAAACCAGGAGACAGGTGTGACTGAGACCAGGAGACAGGTGTGACTGAAACCAGGAGACAGGTGTGACTGAGACCAGGAGACAGGTGTGACTGAGACCAGGAGACAGGTGAGACTGAGACCAGGAGACAGGTGTGACTGAGACCAGGAGACAGGTGTGACTGAGACCAGGAGACAGGTGTGACCGAGACAAGGAGACAGGTGAGATGGGTGTGAGTGAGACCAGGAGACAGGTGAGACTGAGACCAGGAGACAGGTGTGACTGAGACCAGGAGACAGGTGTGAGTGAGACCAGGAGACAGGTGTGACTGAGACCAGGAGACAGGTGTGACTGAGACCAGGAGACAGGTGAGACGGGTGTGAGTGAGACCAGGAGACAGGTGAGACTGAGACCAGGAGACAGGTGTGACTGAGACCAGGAGACAGGTGTGACTGAGACCAGGAGACAGGTGAGAATGAGACCAGGAGACGGGTGAGACTGAGACCAGGAGACAGGTGTGAGTGAGACCAGGAGACAGGTGAGACTGAGACCAGGAGACAGGTGTGACTGAGACCAGGAGACGGGTGTGAATGAAACCAGGAGACAGGTATGACTGAGACCAGGAGACAGGTGAGAATGAGACCAGGAGACAGGTGAGAATGAGACCAGGAGACAGGTGTGACTGAGACCAGGAGACAGGTGTGACTGAGACCAGGAGACAGGTGTGACTGAGACCAGGAGACAGGTGAGACAGGTGAGACTGAGACCAGGAGACGGGTGAGAATGAGACCAGGAGACAGGTGTGACTGAGACCAGGAGACAGGTGTGACTGAGATCAGGAGACAGGTGAGAATGAGACCAGGAGACAGGTGTGACTGAGACCAGGAGACAGGTGTGACTGAGACCAGGAGACAGGTGTGAGTGAGACCAGGAGACAGGTGTGACTGAGACCAGGAGACAGGTGTGACTGAGACTAGGAGACAGGTGTGAGTGAGACCAGGAGACAGGTGTGAGTGAGACCAGGAGACAGGTGTGACTGAGACCAGGAGACAGGTGTGACTGAGACCAGGAGACAGGTGTGAGTGAGACCAGGAGACAGGTGTGACTGAGACTAGGAGACAGGTGTGAGTGAGACCAGGAGACAGGTGTGAGTGAGACCAGGAGACAGGTGAGACTGAGACCAGGAGAAAGGTGTGAGTGAGACCAGGAGACAGGTGTGAGTGAGACCAGGAGACAGGTGTGAGTGAGACCAGGAGACAGGTGTGACTGAGACTAGGAGACAGGTGTGAGTGAGACCAGGAGACAGGTGTGAGTGAGACCAGGAGACGGGTGTGAGTGAGACCAGGAGACAGGTGAGACTGAGACCAGGAGACGGGTGTGAGTGAGACCAGGAGACAGGTGTGACTGAGACCAGGAGACGGGTGTGACTGAGACCAGGAGACAGGTGTGACTGAGACCAGGAGACAGGTGTGACTGAGACCAGGAGACAGGTGTGACTGAGACCAGGAGACGGGTGAGACTGAGACCAGGAGACAGGTGTGACTGAGACCAGGAGACGGGTGAGACTGAGACCAGGAGACAGGTGTGACTGAGACCAGGAGACAGGTGTGACTGAGACCAGGAGACAGGTGTGACTGAGACCAGGAGACAGGTGTGACTGAGACCAGGAGGCCGTGTTCACAGGTGGTTACCTGGATAATCACGGTAAGGTACATGTGGAGAACCCGTCGGCGGTTTTATGGATTGAAGTGTGGCAGCTCGTGACCCGCATGGTGCAGCAGGAATAATCTGAACTGGACAAAACAAAAGAGATCAGGGAGAAACATATGGTGTCCGCCCCCCTTTATTAAAGTAAGTAAGGAAATCTAATTCTGGGGCATATTTAAACACAGCTTAAGCTGAACAAAGTGCTCAATAAAAAGGACTTTAGAATACGAAGAAAAATGAAAAATTGAATTGCAGCAATGAGAATAATCAGGGAGAAGAGACAAATACAGAATTACAGCCATGAAACAGATTTAAGGATTAGTGGGCCAGGAAAAGCCCGTGAACAGAAACGTGTTCAATTTAGACAAAGCTGGAGCCAATAAGAGCCACGAAAGCTGTGATTCATCAGTGTCAGAACCTGGCCCAAAGCCTGCAGGTGGGTCCAGGGTTAGGGTTACCTAGGGTTAACGATCTCCTTTAGGTCCAGGTGGGCCTACCCTAACCCTAGGATCTCCTTTAGGAAACACCGGACCGTCCTTCCTGAGAGAAAGGAGCTCCGACGCTTCCTTAAGGATCTCCTTTAGGAAACACCGGACCGTCCTTCCTGAGAGAAAGGAGCTCCGACGCTTCCTTAAGGATCTCCTTTAGGAAACACCGGACCGTCCTTCATGAGAGAAAGGAGCTCCGACGCTTCCTTAAGGATCTCCTTTAGGAAACACCGGAACGTCCTTCCTGAGAGAAAGGAGCTCCGACGCTTCCTTAAGGATCTCCTTTAGGAAACACCGGACCGTCCTTCCTGAGAGAAAGGAGCTCCGACGCTTCCTTAAGGATCTCCTTTAGGAAACACCGGACCGTCCTTCAGGAGAGAAAGGAGCTCCGACGCTTCCTTAAGGATCTCCTTTAGGAAACACCGGACCGTCCTTCCTGAGAGAAAGGAGCTCCGACGCTTCCTTAAGGATCTCCTTTAGGAAACACCGGACCGTCCTTCCTGAGAGAAAGGAGCTCCGACGCTTCCTTAAGGATCTCCTTTAGGAAACACCGGACCGTCCTTCAGGAGAGAAAGGAGCTCCGACGCTTCCTTAAGGATCTCCTTTAGGAAACACCGGACCGTCCTTCATGAGAGAAAGGAGCTCCGACGCTTCCTTAAGGATCTCCTTTAGGAAACACCGGACCGTCCTTCATGAGAGAAAGGAGCTCCGACGCTTCCTTAAGGATCTCCTTTAGGAAACACCGGACCGTCCTTCCTGAGAGAAAGGAGCTCCGACGCTTCCTTAAGGATCTCCTTTAGGAAACACCGGACCGTCCTTCATGAGAGAAAGGAGCTCCGACGCTTCCTTAAGGATCTCCTTTAGGAAACACCGGACCGTCCTTCCTGAGAGAAAGGAGCTCCGACGCTTCCTTAAGGATCTCCTTTAGGAAACACCGGACCGTCCTTTATGAGAGAAAGGAGCTCCGACGCTTCCTTAAGGATCTCCTTTAGGAAACACCGGACCGTCCTTCATGAGAGAAAGGAGCTCCGACGCTTCCTTAAGGATCTCCTTTAGGAAACACCGGACCGTCCTTCATGAGAGAAAGGAGCTCCGACGCTTCCTTAAGGATCTCCTTTAGGAAACACCGGACCGTCCTTCCTGAGAGAAAGGAGCTCCGACGCTTCCTTAAGGATCTCCTTTAGGAAACACCGGACCGTCCTTCATGAGAGAAAGGAGCTCCGACGCTTCCTTAAGGATCTCCTTTAGGAAACACCGGACCGTCCTTCAGGAGAGAAAGGAGCTCCGACGCTTCCTTAAGGATCTCCTTTAGGAAACACCGGACCGTCCTTTATGAGAGAAAGGAGCTCCGACGCTTCCTTAAGGATCTCCTTTAGGAAACACCGGACCGTCCTTCCTGAGAGAAAGGAGCTCCGACGCTTCCTTAAGGATCTCCTTTAGGAAACACCGGACCGTCCTTCATGAGAGAAAGGAGCTCCGACGCTTCCTTAAGGATCTCCTTTAGGAAACACCGGACCGTCCTTCAGGAGAGAAAGGAGCTCCGACGCTTCCTTAAGGATCTCCTTTAGGAAACACCGGACCGTCCTTCCTGAGAGAAAGGAGCTCCGACGCTTCCTTAAGGATCTCCTTTAGGAAACACCGGACCGTCCTTCCTGAGAGAAAGGAGCTCCGACGCTTCCTTAAGGATCTCCTTTAGGAAACACCGGACCGTCCTTTAGGAGAGAAAGGAGCTCCGACGCTTCCTTAAGGATCTCCTTTAGGAAACACCGGACCGTCCTTTATGAGAGAAAGGAGCTCCGACGCTTCCTTAAGGATCTCCTTTAGGAAACACCGGACCGTCCTTCAGGAGAGAAAGGAGCTCCGACGCTTCCTTAAGGATCTCCTTTAGGAAACACCGGACCGTCCTTCATGAGAGAAAGGAGCTCCGACGCTTCCTTAAGGATCTCCTTTAGGAAACACCGGACCGTCCTTCCTGAGAGAAAGGAGCTCCGACGCTTCCTTAAGGATCTCCTTTAGGAAACACCGGACCGTCCTTCCTGAGAGAAAGGAGCTCCGACGCTTCCTTAAGGATCTCCTTTAGGAAACACCGGACCGTCCTTCAGGAGAGAAAGGAGCTCCGACGCTTCCTTAAGGATCTCCTTTAGGAAACACCGGACCGTCCTTCCAGAGAGAAAGGAGCTCCGACGCTTCCTTAAGGATCTCCTTTAGGAAACACCGGACCGTCCTTCCTGAGAGAAAGGAGCTCCGACGCTTCCTTAAGGATCTCCTTTAGGAAACACCGGACCGTCCTTCCTGAGAGAAAGGAGCTCCGACGCTTCCTTAAGGATCTCCTTTAGGAAACACCGGACCGTCCTTCAGGAGAGAAAGGAGCTCCGACGCTTCCTTAAGGATCTCCTTTAGGAAACACCGGACCGTCCTTCCTGAGAGAAAGGAGCTCCGACGCTTCCTTAAGGATCTCCTTTAGGAAACACCGGACCGTCCTTCCTGAGAGAAAGGAGCTCCGACGCTTCCTTAAGGATCTCCTTTAGGAAACACCGGACCGTCCTTCCTGAGAGAAAGGAGCTCCGACGCTTCCTTAAGGATCTCCTTTAGGAAACACCGGACCGTCCTTCCTGAGAGAAAGGAGCTCCGACGCTTCCTTAAGGATCTCCTTTAGGAAACACCGGACCGTCCTTCCTGAGAGAAAGGAGCTCCGACGCTTCCTTAAGGATCTCCTTTAGGAAACACCGGACCGTCCTTCATGAGAGAAAGGAGCTCCGACGCTTCCTTAAGGATCTCCTTTAGGAAACACCGGACCGTCCTTCCTGAGAGAAAGGAGCTCCGACGCTTCCTTAAGGATCTCCTTTAGGAAACACCGGACCGTCCTTCAGGAGAGAAAGGAGCTCCGACGCTTCCTTAAGGATCTCCTTTAGGAAACACCGGACCGTCCTTCCTGAGAGAAAGGAGCTCCGACGCTTCCTTAAGGATCTCCTTTAGGAAACACCGGACCGTCCTTCCAGAGAGAAAGGAGCTCCGACGCTTCCTTAAGGATCTCCTTTAGGAAACACCGGACCGTCCTTCCTGAGAGAAAGGAGCTCCGACGCTTCCTTAAGGATCTCCTTTAGGAAACACCGGACCGTCCTTCCAGAGAGAAAGGAGCTCCGACGCTTCCTTAAGGATCTCCTTTAGGAAACACCGGACCGTCCTTCCTGAGAGAAAGGAGCTCCGACGCTTCCTTAAGGATCTCCTTTAGGAAACACCGGACCGTCCTTCCTGAGAGAAAGGAGCTCCGACGCTTCCTTAAGGATCTCCTTTAGGAAACACCGGACCGTCCTTCCTGAGAGAAAGGAGCTCCGACGCTTCCTTAAGGATCTCCTTTAGGAAACACCGGACCGTCCTTCATGAGAGAAAGGAGCTCCGACGCTTCCTTAAGGATCTCCTTTAGGAAACACCGGACCGTCCTTCAGGAGAGAAAGGAGCTCCGACGCTTCCTTAAGGATCTCCTTTAGGAAACACCGGACCGTCCTGAGAGAAAGGAGCTCCGACGCTTCCTTAAGGATCTCCTTTAGGAAACACCGGACCGTCCTTCCTGAGAGAAAGGAGCTCCGACGCTTCCTTAAGGATCTCCTTTAGGAAACACCGGACCTTCCTGAGAGAAAGGAGCTCCGACGCTTCCTTAAGGATCTCCTTTAGGAAACACCGGACCGTCCTTCATGAGAGAAAGGAGCTCCGACGCTTCCTTAAGGATCTCCTTTAGGAAACACCGGACCGTCCTTCCTGAGAGAAAGGAGCTCCGACGCTTCCTTAAGGATCTCCTTTAGGAAACACCGGACCGTCCTTCATGAGAGAAAGGAGCTCCGACGCTTCCTTAAGGATCTCCTTTAGGAAACACCGGACCGTCCTTCATGAGAGAAAGGAGCTCCGACGCTTCCTTAAGGATCTCCTTTAGGAAACACCGGACCGTCCTTCATGAGAGAAAGGAGCTCCGACGCTTCCTTAAGGATCTCCTTTAGGAAACACCGGACCGTCCTTCATGAGAGAAAGGAGCTCCGACGCTTCCTTAAGGATCTCCTTTAGGAAACACCGGACCGTCCTTCATGAGAGAAAGGAGCTCCGACGCTTCCTTAAGGATCTCCTTTAGGAAACACCGGACCGTCCTTCCTGAGAGAAAGGAGCTCCGACGCTTCCTTAAGGATCTCCTTTAGGAAACACCGGACCGTCCTTCCTGAGAGAAAGGAGCTCCGACGCTTCCTTAAGGATCTCCTTTAGGAAACACCGGACCGTCCTTCCTGAGAGAAAGGAGCTCCGACGCTTCCTTAAGGATCTCCTTTAGGAAACACCGGACCGTCCTTCAGGAGAGAAAGGAGCTCCGACGCTTCCTTAAGGATCTCCTTTAGGAAACACCGGACCGTCCTTTAGGAGAGAAAGGAGCTCCGACGCTTCCTTAAGGATCTCCTTTAGGAAACACTGGACCGTCCTTTAGGAGAGAAAGGAGCTCCGACGCTTCCTTAAGGATCTCCTTTAGGAAACACCGGACCGACCTTTAGGAAACACCGGACCGTCCTTTATGAGAGAAAGGAGCTCCGACGCTTCCTTAAGGATCTCCTTTAGGAAACACCGGACCTTCATGAGAGAAAGGAGCTCCGACGCTTCCTTAAGGATCTCCTTTAGGAAACACCGGACCGTCCTTCATGAGAGAAAGGAGCTCCGACGCTTCCTTAAGGATCTCCTTTAGGAAACACCGGACCGTCCTTCATGAGAGAAAGGAGCTCCGACGCTTCCTTAAGGATCTCCTTTAGGAAACACCGGACCGTCCTTTATGAGAGAAAGGAGCTCCGACGCTTCCTTAAGGATCTCCTTTAGGAAACACCGGACCGTCCTTTAGGAGAGAAAGGAGCTCCGACGCTTCCTTAAGGATCTCCTTTAGGAAACACCGGACCGTCCTTCATGAGAGAAAGGAGCTCCGATGCTTCCTTAAGGATCTCCTTTAGGAAACACCGGACCGTCCTTCATGAGAGAAAGGAGCTCCGACGCTTCCTTAAGGATCTCCTTTAGGAAACACCGGACCGTCCTTCATGAGAGAAAGGAGCTCCGACGCTTCCTTAAGGATCTCCTTTAGGAAACACCGGACCGTCCTTTATGAGAGAAAGGAGCTCCGACGCTTCCTTAAGGATCTCCTTTAGGAAACACCGGACCGTCCTTCATGAGAGAAAGGAGCTCCGATGCTTCCTTAAGGATCTCCTTTAGGAAACACCGGACCGTCCTTCATGAGAGAAAGGAGCTCCGACGCTTCCTTAAGGATCTCCTTTAGGAAACACCGGACCGTCCTTCATGAGAGAAAGGAGCTCCGACGCTTCCTTAAGGATCTCCTTTAGGAAACACCGGACCGTCCTTTATGAGAGAAAGGAGCTCCGACGCTTCCTTAAGGATCTCCTTTAGGAAACACCGGACCGTCCTTTAGGAGAGAAAGGAGCTCCGACGCTTCCTTAAGGATCTCCTTTAGGAAACACCGGACCGTCCTTCCTGAGAGAAAGGAGCTCCGACGCTTCCTTAAGGATCTCCTTTAGGAAACACCGGACCGTCCTTCATGAGAGAAAGGAGCTCCGACGCTTCCTTAAGGATCTCCTTTAGGAAACACCGGACCGTCCTTCCTGAGAGAAAGGAGCTCCGACGCTTCCTTAAGGATCTCCTTTAGGAAACACCGGACCGTCCTTCCTGAGAGAAAGGAGCTCCGACGCTTCCTTAAGGATCTCCTTTAGGAAACACCGGACCGTCCTTTAGGAGAGAAAGGACCTCCGACGCTTCCTTAAGGATCTCCTTTAGGAAACACCGGACCGTCCTTTAGGAGAGAAAGGAGCTCCGACGCTTCCTTAAGGATCTCCTTTAGGAAACACCGGACCGTCCTTCCTGAGAGAAAGGACCTCCGACGCTTCCTTAAGGATCTCCTTTAGGAAACACCGGACCGTCCTTTAGGAGAGAAAGGAGCTCCGACGCTTCCTTAAGGATCTCCTTTAGGAAACACCGGACCGTCCTTCCTGAGAGAAAGGAGCTCCGACGCTTCCTTAAGGATCTCCTTTAGGAAACACCGGACCGTCCTTCAAGAGAGAAAGGAGCTCCGACGCTTCCTTAAGGATCTCCTTTAGGAAACACCGGACCGTCCTTCCAGAGAGAAAGGAGCTCCGACGCTTCCTTAAGGATCTCCTTTAGGAAACACCGGACCGTCCTTCCTGAGAGAAAGGAGCTCCGACGCTTCCTTAAGGATCTCCTTTAGGAAACACCGGACCGTCCTTCATGAGAGAAAGGAGCTCCGACGCTTCCTTAAGGATCTCCTTTAGGAAACACCGGACCGTCCTTCCTGAGAGAAAGGAGCTCCGACGCTTCCTTAAGGATCTCCTTTAGGAAACACCGGACCGTCCTTCCTGAGAGAAAGGAGCTCCGATGCTTCCTTAAGGATCTCCTTTAGGAAACACCGGACCGTCCTTCCTGAGAGAAAGGAGCTCCGATGCTTCCTTAAGGATCTCCTTTAGGAAACACCGGACCGTCCTTCCTGAGAGAAAGGAGCTCCGACGCTTCCTTAAGGATCTCCTTTAGGAAACACCGGACCGTCCTTCCTGAGAGAAAGGAGCTCCGACGCTTCCTTAAGGATCTCCTTTAGGAAACACCGGACCGTCCTTTATGAGAGAAAGGAGCTCCGACGCTTCCTTAAGGATCTCCTTTAGGAAACACCGGACCGTCCTTCCTGAGAGAAAGGAGCTCCGACGCTTCCTTAAGGATCTCCTTTAGGAAACACCGGACCGTCCTTCCTGAGAGAAAGGAGCTCCGACGCTTCCTTAAGGATCTCCTTTAGGAAACACCGGACCGTCCTTCAGGAGAGAAAGGAGCTCCGACGCTTCCTTAAGGATCTCCTTTAGGAAACACCGGACCGTCCTTCATGAGAGAAAGGAGCTCCGACGCTTCCTTAAGGATCTCCTTTAGGAAACACCGGACCGTCCTTCCTGAGAGAAAGGAGCTCCGACGCTTCCTTAAGGATCTCCTTTAGGAAACACCGGACCGTCCTTCAAGAGAGAAAGGAGCTCCGACGCTTCCTTAAGGATCTCCTTTAGGAAACACCGGACCGTCCTTCCAGAGAGAAAGGAGCTCCGACGCTTCCTTAAGGATCTCCTTTAGGAAACACCGGACCGTCCTTCCTGAGAGAAAGGAGCTCCGACGCTTCCTTAAGGATCTCCTTTAGGAAACACCGGACCGTCCTTCATGAGAGAAAGGAGCTCCGACGCTTCCTTAAGGATCTCCTTTAGGAAACACCGGACCGTCCTTCCTGAGAGAAAGGAGCTCCGACGCTTCCTTAAGGATCTCCTTTAGGAAACACCGGACCGTCCTTCATGAGAGAAAGGAGCTCCGATGCTTCCTTAAGGATCTCCTTTAGGAAACACCGGACCGTCCTTCCTGAGAGAAAGGAGCTCCGATGCTTCCTTAAGGATCTCCTTTAGGAAACACCGGACCGTCCTTCCTGAGAGAAAGGAGCTCCGATGCTTCCTTAAGGATCTCCTTTAGGAAACACCGGACCGTCCTTCCTGAGAGAAAGGAGCTCCGATGCTTCCTTAAGGATCTCCTTTAGGAAACACCGGACCGTCCTTCCTGAGAGAAAGGAGCTCCGACGCTTCCTTAAGGATCTCCTTTAGGAAACACCGGACCGTCCTTTATGAGAGAAAGGAGCTCCGACGCTTCCTTAAGGATCTCCTTTAGGAAACACAGGACCGTCCTTCATGAGAGAAAGGAGCTCCGACGCTTCCTTAAGGATCTCCTTTAGGAAACACCGGACCGTCCTTCCTGAGAGAAAGGAGCTCCGATGCTTCCTTAAGGATCTCCTTTAGGAAACACCGGACCGTCCTTTATGAGAGAAAGGAGCTCCGACGCTTCCTTAAGGATCTCCTTTAGGAAACACCGGACCGTCCTTCCTGAGAGAAAGGAGCTCCGACGCTTCCTTAAGGATCTCCTTTAGGAAACACCGGACCGTCCTTCCTGAGAGAAAGGAGCTCCGACGCTTCCTTAAGGATCTCCTTTAGGAAACACCGGACCGTCCTTCATGAGAGAAAGGAGCTCCGACGCTTCCTTAAGGATCTCCTTTAGGAAACACCGGACCGTCCTTCCTGAGAGAAAGGAGCTCCGACGCTTCCTTAAGGATCTCCTTTAGGAAACACCGGACCGTCCTTCCTGAGAGAAAGGAGCTCCGACGCTTCCTTAAGGATCTCCTTTAGGAAACACCGGACCGTCCTTCAGGAGAGAAAGGAGCTCCGACGCTTCCTTAAGGATCTCCTTTAGGAAACACCGGACCGTCCTTCAGGAGAGAAAGGAGCTCCGACGCTTCCTTAAGGATCTCCTTTAGGAAACACCGGACCGTCCTTCCTGAGAGAAAGGAGCTCCGACGCTTCCTTAAGGATCTCCTTTAGGAAACACCGGACCGTCCTTCCTGAGAGAAAGGAGCTCCGACGCTTCCTTAAGGATCTCCTTTAGGAAACACCGGACCGTCCTTGATGAGAGAAAGGAGCTCCGACGCTTCCTTAAGGATCTCCTTTAGGAAACACCGGACCGTCCTTGATGAGAGAAAGGAGCTCCGACGCTTCCTTAAGGATCTCCTTTAGGAAACACCGGACCGTCCTTCAGGAGAGAAAGGAGCTCCGACGCTTCCTTAAGGATCTCCTTTAGGAAACACCGGACCGTCCTTCCTGAGAGAAAGGAGCTCCGACGCTTCCTTAAGGATCTCCTTTAGGAAACACCGGACCGTCCTTCATGAGAGAAAGGAGCTCCGACGCTTCCTTAAGGATCTCCTTTAGGAAACACCGGACCGTCCTTCCTGAGAGAAAGGAGCTCCGACGCTTCCTTAAGGATCTCCTTTAGGAAACACCGGACCGTCCTTCCTGAGAGAAAGGAGCTCCGACGCTTCCTTAAGGATCTCCTTTAGGAAACACCGGACCGTCCTTCCTGAGAGAAAGGAGCTCCGACGCTTCCTTAAGGATCTCCTTTAGGAAACACCGGACCGTCCTTCCTGAGAGAAAGGAGCTCCGACGCTTCCTTAAGGATCTCCTTTAGGAAACACCGGAACGTCCTTCAGGAGTGAAAGGAGCTCCGACGCTTCCTTAAGGATCTCCTTTAGGAAACACCGGACCGTCCTTCAGGAGAGAAAGGAGCTCCGACGCTTCCTTAAGGATCTCCTTTAGGAAACACCGGACCGTCCTTCATGAGAGAAAGGAGCTCCGACGCTTCCTTAAGGATCTCCTTTAGGAAACACCGGACCGTCCTTTAGGAGAGAAAGGAGCTCCGACGCTTCCTTAAGGATCTCCTTTAGGAAACACCGGACCGTCCTTCCTGAGAGAAAGGAGCTCCGACGCTTCCTTAAGGATCTCCTTTAGGAAACACCAGACCGTCCTTTAGGAGAGAAAGGAGCTCCGACGCTTCCTTAAGGATCTCCTTTAGGAAACAGCGGACCGTCCTTCAGGAGAGAAAGGAGCTCCGACGCTTCCTTAAGGATCTCCTTTAGGAAACACCGGACCGTCCTTTAGGAGAGAAAGGAGCTCCGACGCTTCCTTAAGGATCTCCTTTAGGAAACACCGGACCGTCCTTCCTGAGAGAAAGGAGCTCCGACGCTTCCTTAAGGATCTCCTTTAGGAAACACCGGACCGTCCTTCCTGAGAGAAAGGAGCTCCGACGCTTCCTTAAGGATCTCCTTTAGGAAACACCGGACCGTCCTTCATGAGAGAAAGGAGCTCCGACGCTTCCTTAAGGATCTCCTTTAGGAAACACCGGACCGTCCTTCCTGAGAGAAAGGAGCTCCGACGCTTCCTTAAGGATCTCCTTTAGGAAACACCGGACCGTCCTTCCTGAGAGAAAGGAGCTCCGACGCTTCCTTAAGGATCTCCTTTAGGAAACACCGGACCGTCCTTCAGGAGAGAAAGGAGCTCCGACGCTTCCTTAAGGATCTCCTTTAGGAAACACCGGACCGTCCTTCAGGAGAGAAAGGAGCTCCGACGCTTCCTTAAGGATCTCCTTTAGGAAACACCGGACCGTCCTTCCTGAGAGAAAGGAGCTCCGACGCTTCCTTAAGGATCTCCTTTAGGAAACACCGGACCGTCCTTCCTGAGAGAAAGGAGCTCCGACGCTTCCTTAAGGATCTCCTTTAGGAAACACCGGACCGTCCTTGATGAGAGAAAGGAGCTCCGACGCTTCCTTAAGGATCTCCTTTAGGAAACACCGGACCGTCCTTGATGAGAGAAAGGAGCTCCGACGCTTCCTTAAGGATCTCCTTTAGGAAACACCGGACCGTCCTTCAGGAGAGAAAGGAGCTCCGACGCTTCCTTAAGGATCTCCTTTAGGAAACACCGGACCGTCCTTCCTGAGAGAAAGGAGCTCCGACGCTTCCTTAAGGATCTCCTTTAGGAAACACCGGACCGTCCTTCATGAGAGAAAGGAGCTCCGACGCTTCCTTAAGGATCTCCTTTAGGAAACACCGGACCGTCCTTCCTGAGAGAAAGGAGCTCCGACGCTTCCTTAAGGATCTCCTTTAGGAAACACCGGACCGTCCTTCCTGAGAGAAAGGAGCTCCGACGCTTCCTTAAGGATCTCCTTTAGGAAACACCGGACCGTCCTTCCTGAGAGAAAGGAGCTCCGACGCTTCCTTAAGGATCTCCTTTAGGAAACACCGGACCGTCCTTCCTGAGAGAAAGGAGCTCCGACGCTTCCTTAAGGATCTCCTTTAGGAAACACCGGACCGTCCTTCCTGAGAGAAAGGAGCTCCGACGCTTCCTTAAGGATCTCCTTTAGGAAACACCGGAACGTCCTTCAGGAGTGAAAGGAGCTCCGACGCTTCCTTAAGGATCTCCTTTAGGAAACACCGGACCGTCCTTCAGGAGAGAAAGGAGCTCCGACGCTTCCTTAAGGATCTCCTTTAGGAAACACCGGACCGTCCTTTATGAGAGAAAGGAGCTCCGACGCTTCCTTAAGGATCTCCTTTAGGAAACACCGGACCGTCCTTCCTGAGAGAAAGGAGCTCCGACGCTTCCTTAAGGATCTCCTTTAGGAAACACCGGACCGTCCTTCAGGAGTGAAAGGAGCTCCGACGCTTCCTTAAGGATCTCCTTTAGGAAACACCGGACCGTCCTTCCTGAGAGAAAGGAGCTCCGACGCTTCCTTAAGGATCTCCTTTAGGAAACACCGGACCGTCCTTTAGGAGAGAAAGGAGCTCCGACGCTTCCTTAAGGATCTCCTTTAGGAAACACCGGACCGTCCTTCCTGAGAGAAAGGAGCTCCGACGCTTCCTTAAGGATCTCCTTTAGGAAACACCGGACCGTCCTTCATGAGAGAAAGGAGCTCCGACGCTTCCTTAAGGATCTCCTTTAGGAAACACCGGACCGTCCTTCAGGAGTGAAAGGAGCTCCGACGCTTCCTTAAGGATCTCCTTTAGGAAACACCGGACCGTCCTTTAGGAGAGAAAGGAGCTCCGACGCTTCCTTAAGGATCTCCTTTAGGAAACACCGGACCGTCCTTCATGAGAGAAAGGAGCTCCGACGCTTCCTTAAGGATCTCCTTTAGGAAACACCGGACCGTCCTTTATGAGAGAAAGGAGCTCCGACGCTTCCTTAAGGATCTCCTTTAGGAAACACCGGACCGTCCTTCCTGAGAGAAAGGAGCTCCGACGCTTCCTTAAGGATCTCCTTTAGGAAACACCGGACCGTCCTTTAGGAGAGAAAGGAGCTCCGACGCTTCCTTAAGGATCTCCTTTAGGAAACACCGGACCGTCCTTCATGAGAGAAAGGAGCTCCGACGCTTCCTTAAGGATCTCCTTTAGGAAACACCGGACCGTCCTTCCTGAGAGAAAGGAGCTCCGACGCTTCCTTAAGGATCTCCTTTAGGAAACACCGGACCGTCCTTCAGGAGAGAAAGGAGCTCCGACGCTTCCTTAAGGATCTCCTTTAGGAAACACCGGACCCTCCTTTAGGAGAGAAAGGAGCTCCGACGCTTCCTTAAGGATCTCCTTTAGGAAACACCGGACCGTCCTTCATGAGAGAAAGGAGCTCCGACGCTTCCTTAAGGATCTCCTTTAGGAAACACCGGACCGTCCTTCCTGAGAGAAAGGAGCTCCGACGCTTCCTTAAGGATCTCCTTTAGGAAACACCGGACCGTCCTTCAGGAGAGAAAGGAGCTCCGACGCTTCCTTAAGGATCTCCTTTAGGAAACACCGGACCCTCCTTTAGGAGAGAAAGGAGCTCCGACGCTTCCTTAAGGATCTCCTTTAGGAAACACCGGCCTCCCTCAGCGCTCCTGTTTACCTGCAGCACCTGAAAGCACCATGAGCTTTCCAGTCAGACCTTGTTTCTGTTTATTGGCAATAATCCTCAAACTCTTCAGTAATAATCTCTCTGTATGTTTTCCTCCTGTTTTCCTGAAGAGATGTTCGTGAACGCTGTTGTTGCAGTGATCAATAATCCAGCCTCAGTTCTGCCCTCAGGCTCTGTGACACTCTGCCTGTCAGTAACACCCAAATTAAGCAAATTGCAGCTAAAAGAGAAAAACAATCATGGTTGGAGTGCCGCGATCAGATCAGACAGGTTCTCCTTCATCTCTTCATATTTGCTGCTTATCTCATTGTAGCCTCCAATCCAAGTTAGCAGGGATTATCTCCATGGAAAGGGCATTAAGAGGCGGATAACCTCAGCTTGGAGGCGGTTAATCTAGCAGCATGTTAATGAGTCTTGTAGTGGATTGCTTAAATTAAAAGCAAATATCAACAGTCATTTGGCTAAAGGAGCACTGGGAGGGCCTGGCCTCAATAACAATGCATTAAGTGATTTGAGTCGCCGGGTCATTGCCATAATCATGTAATGTAAGTGAAAAACAATAAAATTAACAGGTTATCAGGAAATTAAGAGGAAGAGGAGGAGAGCTTCTGTGAGGACTTTATCCTCTTGACTTCCAGACCTTCACCAGTTTGTCAGTTTAAACTCACTTTGAATGAGATGGATCTGGGTGTATCCGATCAGTTACAGCAGAATCAGTTATAGAAGAATCAGTTACAGCAGAATCAGTTACAGAAGAATCAGTTACAGCAGAATCAGTTACAGCAGAATCAGTTACAGCAGAATCAGTTAAAGCAGAATCAGTTACAGCAGAATCAGTTACAGCAGAATCAGTTACAGAAGAATCAGTTACAGCAGAATCAGTTACAGCAGAATCAGTTAAAGCAGAATCAGTTACAGCAGAATCAGTTACAGCAGAATCAGTTACAGAAGAATCAGTTACAGCAGAATCAGTTACAGCAGAATCAGTTACAGCAGAATCAGTTACAGAAGAATCAGTTACAGAAGAATCAGTTACAGCAGAATCAGTTACAGAAGAATCAGTTACAGCAGAATCAGTTACAGCAGAATCAGTTACAGCAGAATCAGTTACAGAAGAATCAGTTACAGCAGAATCAGTTACAGCAGAATCAGTTACAGCAGAATCAGTTACAGCAGAATCAGTTACAGAAGAATCAGTTACAGCAGAATCAGTTACAGCAGAATCAGTTACAGCAGAATCAGTTACAGCAGAATCAGTTACGGCAGAATCAGTTACAGAAGAATCAGTTACAGCAGAATCAGTTACAGCAGAATCAGTTACAGAAGAATCAGTTACAACAGAATCAGTTACAGCAGAATCAGTTACGGCAGAATCAGTTACAGCAGAATCAGTTACAGCAGAATCAGTTACAGAAGAATCAGTTACAGCAGAATCAGTTACAGCAGAATCAGTTACAGAAGAATCAGTTACAGAAGAATCAGTTACAGCAGAATCAGTTACAGAAGAATCAGTTACAGCAGAATCAGTTACAGCAGAATCAGTTACAGCAAAATCAGTTATAGCAGAATCAGTTACGGCAGAATCAGTTACAGCAGAATCAGTTACAGCAGAATCAGTTACAGCAGAATCAGTTACAGAAGAATCAGTTACAACAGAATCAGTTACAGAAGAATCAGTTACAGAAGAATCAGTTACAGCAGAATCAGTTACAGAAGAATCAGTTACAGCAGAATCAGTTACAGCAGAATCAGTTACAACAGAATCAGTTACAGAAGAATCAGTTACAGCTTTGAGGCACGGCGCCACCTTACTTGTCTTCACTTCTTAGGCCTCAGACTTCATCCAGACCTCAGAGGATGATGAATTAATTACTTTTTAAACGTTCCCAGAACCAAAGATGATGGAGCCTTTTCACATCAGAGCGGGTTTGGGTCAAACTTTGCTTAAAACTCTGGTTAAGAATCGATCTTTGTTTTATTTTATATGTGTTTATTTAATGTTTTACTGTTTTATTCTTTACTTGAGTTTGTTGATGGTTTAGAGATTTGTTCAGTTCAGAACAGAACAGAACCTGCCACAGAACCCAGACTGTGACAGAACACTTGTCTTGTGTGGAGGAAGTGGACCTGGATCAGAACTCTGGACCCAAAGAACTGAGGAATATAAAAAGAAGAAATGATGAAACTTATCTTTACAGAGGGAGGGATGAGGGACTGGAAAACAGAAGCCAGGAGGATATTTTTATCTTTGGATATATTTATATCTGATGTGATTTGAACCAAATCAGCTGCAGCATTAAAGAGGAGATGCTCATGTTGATGAGACTGAAACTGCTGAGTTAAAAGAAGAAGCTCATCAGTGACAGGACGTGTGCACGTGTGCGGGTGTGTGTGTGTGTGTGTGCACGTGTGTTAATAAGAGGAAAGTGTGTCAGGATTAACACAATGAGGCTAAGAACAGATTGGAGGAGGAGAGAATAAGAAGGAAATCGGTTTAAAAATGACAAAAATGAAATTACAGTTTCAAACACTCAGAGATGAAGATATTTAGATATAAATATATATTTATATGTTTATATAAATATATATTTATATATTTACATGTTTAAATAAATATATATATTTATATATTTTTATATATATATTTATAAATATATATTTATATGTTTAAATATTTATATATTTATATGTTTATATAAATATATAAATATATATTTATGTGTTTATAAAGGTATATATAAGGTGTGTCTTTACTTCCTGCCTGATGACCTCATCACCACAGGTGAGGATAAAGGTGTGTCTTTACTTCCTGCCTGATGACCTCATCACCACAGGTGAGGATAAAGGTGTGTCTTTACTTCCTGCCTGATGACCTCATCACCACAGGTGAGGATAAAGGTGTGTCTTTACTTCCTGCCTGATGATGTCATCACCACAGGTGAGGATAAAGGTGTGTCTTTACTTCCTGCCTGATGACCTCATCACCACAGGTGAGGATAAAGGTGTGTCTTTACTTCCTGCCTGATGACCTCATCACCACAGGTGAGGATAAAGGTGTGTCTTTACTTCCTGCCTGATGACCTCATCACCACAGGTGAGGATAAAGGTGTGTCTTTACTACCTGCCTGATGATGTCATCACCACAGGTGAGGATAAAGGTGTGTCTTTACTTCCTGCCTGATGACCTCATCACCACAGGTGAGGATAAAGGTGTGTCTTTACTTCCTGCTTGATGATGTCATCACCACAGGTGAGGATAAAGGTGTGTCTTTACTTCCTGCCTGATGACCTCATCACCACAGGTGAGGATAAAGTTGTGTCTTTACTTCCTGCCTGATGATGTCATCACCACAGGTGAGGATAAAGGTGTGTCTTTACTTCCTGTCTGATGATGTCATCACCACAGGTGAGGATAAAGGTGTGTCTTTACCTCCTGCCTGATGACCTCATCACCACAGGTGAGGATAAAGGTGTGTCTTTACTTCCTGCCTGATGACCTCATCACCACAGGTGAGGATAAAGGTGTGTCTTTACCTCCTGCCTGGTCACCATGCCCCCCCTCCCCTTTAAATTAGCATCATGCATTGAGCTCGGTGAGCAGCACGCGCTGGCATCACGCTGGAGGCGGCGTGGGCCTGATGGCCGGTGGCGGCCCGTAAGGAAACGGACCCAGACACACATTCAGCATTAGGTTTTAATCATTAGCCATTAGAGCTAATGGCAGCAGACAGGCTGCAGCGCTCTGTTTGTCTGGCTTGGCCTCACGCACTTTAAGGGCTTTACAGAATGTAAATGAGGGGGGGGGCAGATAGGAGTATATGGTCCAGACCTCCAGACACAGACTCCCGTCTAATTTAAAAACTTTAATCCTGACCCAGGAGCTGTTTACTTCTCTGAATTAGGTTAATCTATTTGCATAAATGTGCATTTATGAATAATTAGTGGGCCACAGAGGGCTGTGAGTGGATGAGGGCGGGGGGGCAGGCTACTGTTACCGTTGCTGGTGGTAAACAATGGAGCGGCACAAACAATGAACAACAAACGTGGGGGGGGCGCCGCCGTCTGCGGCCCAATTGCTGCTATCGCTTACAGGCGGCGGGCGGCGCCGTGACATCACAGCTGACCTCTAATTGGTGTCATTAAGCCTCCACTCAGCCGGAAACGCGCACAGCTGCTTCCTGCTGAGGTTCTCCAGGAAATAGCCACGGCCCACGGGCTCCCACTCCTCCGGGTTCTGTGGCAGAACACCTTAAAGTTCTGTTCAGGTTCTGTTGGATCGGTTTGTTCTTTTAGACAGAAAAATGTTCTTTTATTAGAAAACACAAAACTTTTAAAAAGAGTTTAATTCAACGGGTTCCTTAGGTCCGGTTCTGTCCTTAGGTCCGGTTCTGTTCTCCATCCTTAGGTCCGGTTCTGTTCTCCATCCTTAGGTCCGGTTCTGTCCTTAGGTCCAGTTCTGTTCTTAGGTCCAATTCTGTTCTCCGTCCTTTGGTCCGGTTCTGTCTCATCCTTAGGTCCGGTTCTGTCCTTAGGTCCGGTTCTGTCAATAGGTCCGGTTCTGTATCATCCTTTGGTCCGGTTCTGTATCATCCTTTGGTCCGGTTCTGTTCTCCATCCTTAGGTCCGGTTCTGTATCATCCTTTTGTCCGGTTCTGTATCATCCTTTGGTCCGGTTCTGTTCTCCATCCTTAGGTCCGGTTCTGTATCATCCTTTGGTCCGGTTCTGTATCATCCTTTGGTCCGGTTCTGTTCTCCATCCTTAGGTCCGGTTCTGTCTCATCCTTAGGTCCGGTTCTGTCCTTAGGTCCGGTTCTGTCCATAGGTCCGGTTCTGTATCATCCTTTTGTCCGGTTCTGTATCATCCTTTGGTCCGGTTCTGTTCTCCATCCTTAGGTCCGGTTCTGTATCATCCTTTGGTCCGGTTCTGTTCTCCATCCTTAGGTCCGGTTCTGTCATCTCCATCCTTACGTCCGGTTCTGTCCTTAGGTCCGGTTCTGTCCTTAGGTTCGGTTCTGTTCTCCATCCTTAGGTCCGGTTCTTTCTTTCCTGTCCAGCGGTTACTTATTTTTGTGGGTTAAATAAAGACCTTTGAAGGGCCCGGTTCTGCGTCTGGCTGGTCTTGTTTTGGGTCAGAACCTCTGGACCCTGGTCTTGTTTTGGGTCAGAACCTCTGGACCGGACCCCAGCAGGAGTTTTCTGCTGGAACATGGTTCTGGCTGGTCTTGTTTTGGGTCAGAACCTCTGGACCGGGGTCTTGTTTTGGGTCAGAACCTCTGGACCGGGGTCTTTTTTTGGGTCAGAACCTCTGGACCCTGGTCTTGTTTTGGGTCAGAACCTCTGGACCGGACCCCAGCAGGAGTTTTCTGCTGGAACATGGTTCTGGCTGGTCTTGTTTTGGGTCAGAACCTCTGGACCCTGGTCTTGTTTTGGGTCAGAACCTCTGGACCGGACCCCAGCAGGAGTTTTCTGCTGGAACATGGTTCTGGCTGGTCTTGTTTTGGGTCAGAACCTCTGGACCGGACCCCAGCAGGAGTTTCCTGCTGGACCCTGCAGGCCACGTGCACACGCCTGAGAGTGTGTGTGACAGATAACAGTCGCCTGTTGCTGCCTTTGTGAGGACCAGCTGCTGCTCCTTTATGTGGGGCGTCCCGGGGCCCCTGATGGGTCCTCCGGGGTCAGACCTGCTCTCAGGGGAGCCCCGCCTCCTCCTCTCTCTGAAACCCACTGAGCGCGTGCGGCCGACCCCTCCACGCCAAAACAATCAATGAGGCCGCCGCAGCGCGGCTGTGAGGTCATGAAAGTTTAATTAAATTAAAGGCAGAAAGAGTTCTGCTGAGTTCCTCCAAAGGTTCTGGTCCAGAAGTGGAGAACGACCCGTTCAGAGGAAGCAGGAAGTTCTGCTGAGTTCCTCCAAAGGTTCTGGTCCAGAAGTGGAGAACGACCCGTTCAGAGGAAGCAGGAGAGTTCTGCTGAGTTCCTCCAAAGGTTCTGGTCCAGAAGTGGAGAACGACCCGTTCAGAGGAAGCAGGAAGTTCTGCTGAGTTCCTCCAAAGGTTCTGGTCCAGAAGTGGAGAACGACCCGTTCAGAGTCAGCAGGAAGTTCTGCTGAGTTCCTCCAAAGGTTCTGGTCCAGAAGTGGAGAACGACCCGTTCAGAGGAAGCAGGAAGTTCTGCTGAGTTCCTCCAAAGGTTCTGGTCCAGAAGTGGAGAACGACCCGTTCAGAGTCAGCAGGAAGTTCTGCTGAGTTCCTCCAAAGGTTCTGGTCCAGAAGTGGAGAACGACCCGTTCAGAGGAAGCAGGAAGTTCTGCTGAGTTCCTCCAAAGGTTCTGGTCCAGAAGTGGAGAACGACCCGTTCAGAGGAAGCAGGAAGTTCTGCTGAGTTCCTCCAAAGGTTCTGGTCCAGAAGTGGAGAACGACCCGTTCAGAGGAAGCAGGAAGTTCTGCTGAGTTCCTCCAAAGGTTCTGGTCCAGAAGTGGAGAACGACCCGTTCAGAGGAAGCAGGAAGTTCTGCTGAGTTCCTCCAAAGGTTCTGGTCCAGAAGTGGAGAACGACCCGTTCAGAGGAAGCAGGAAGTTCTGCTGAGTTCCTCCAAAGGTTCTGGTCCAGAAGTGGAGAACGACCCGTTCAGAGGAAGCAGGAGAGTTCTGCTGAGTTCCTCCAAAGGTTCTGGTCCAGAAGTGGAGAACGACCCGTTCAGAGGAAGCAGGAAGTTCTGCTGAGTTCCTCCAAAGGTTCTGGTCCAGAAGTGGAGAACGACCCGTTCAGAGGAAGCAGGAAGTTCTGCTGAGTTCCTCCAAAGGTTCTGGTCCAGAAGTGGAGAACGACCCGTTCAGAGTCAGCAGGAGAGTTCTGCTGAGTTCCTCCAAAGGTTCTGGTCCAGAAGTGGAAGCAGGAGAGTTCTGCTGAGTTCCTCCAAAGGTTCTGGTCCAGAAGTGGAGAACGACCCGTTCAGAGGAAGCAGGAAGTTCTGCTGAGTTCCTCCAAAGGTTCTGGTCCAGAAGTGGAGAACGACCCGTTCAGAGGAAGCAGGAAGTTCTGCTGAGTTCCTCCAAAGGTTCTGGTCCAGAAGTGGAGAACGACCCGTTCAGAGGAAGCAGGAGAGTTCTTCTGAGTTCCTCCAAAGGTTCTGGTCCAGAAGTGGAGAACGACCCGTTCAGAGGAAGCAGGAAGTTCTGCTGAGTTCCTCCAAAGGTTCTGGTCCAGAAGTGGAGAACGACCCGTTCAGAGGAAGCAGGAAGTTCTGCTGAGTTCCTCCAAAGGTTCTGGTCCAGAAGTGGAGAACGACCCGTTCAGAGTCAGCAGGAAGTTCTGCTGAGTTCCTCCAAAGGTTCTGGTCCAGAAGTGGAGAACGACCCGTTCAGAGGAAGCAGGAAGTTCTGCTGAGTTCCTCCAAAGGTTCTGGTCCAGAAGTGGAGAACGACCCGTTCAGAGGAAGCAGGAAGTTCTGCTGAGTTCCTCCAAAGGTTCTGGTCCAGAAGTGGAGAACGACCCGTTCAGAGTCAGCAGGAGAGTTCTGCTGAGTTCCTCCAAAGGTTCTGGTCCAGAAGTGGAAGCAGGAGAGTTCTGCTGAGTTCCTCCAAAGGTTCTGGTCCAGAAGTGGAGAACGACCCGTTCAGAGGAAGCAGGAAGTTCTGCTGAGTTCCTCCAAAGGTTCTGGTCCAGAAGTGGAGAACGACCCGTTCAGAGGAAGCAGGAAGTTCTGCTGAGTTCCTCCAAAGGTTCTGGTCCAGAAGTGGAGAACGACCCGTTCAGAGGAAGCAGGAGAGTTCTTCTGAGTTCCTCCAAAGGTTCTGGTCCAGAAGTGGAGAACGACCCGTTCAGAGGAAGCAGGAAGTTCTGCTGAGTTCCTCCAAAGGTTCTGGTCCAGAAGTGGAGAACGACCCGTTCAGAGGAAGCAGGAAGTTCTGCTGAGTTCCTCCAAAGGTTCTGGTCCAGAAGTGGAGAACGACCCGTTCAGAGTCAGCAGGAAGTTCTGCTGAGTTCCTCCAAAGGTTCTGGTCCAGAAGTGGAGAACGACCCGTTCAGAGGAAGCAGGAAGTTCTGCTGCTCTGCTCCACGAGGCGTTCAGGTGCCCTCAGCGCGTAGGACGATCCTGTGACGCTCCAGTCATCAGAACCTTTAACCCAACAGTGAGAAAGAATGGTTTCGGTCCAAATGGAACCAGTTCATGTTCTGATAGAACAGAGCAGAGGATCCAGGTTCTCCAGCGTTTCTGGGGCCGCCGGAACCACGAGAAGCCGTCCGGAGACAGAGTGTTGTCATGGTAACAGCCCTCAGTGTGACGCACACAAAGCTTGGACCCGTCATCAGAACCGGTGCAGCACGGTGGTGGCGGCGCCGTGGTTTGGACGGGTTCTGATGCAGCGGCTTGGATCAGTGGTTTGGACGGGTTCTGGACGGTTCTGGACGGGTTCTGGACGGTTCTGGACGGTTCTGGACGAGTTCTGCTGCAGCGGCTTGGATCAGTGGTTTGGACGGGTTCTGGACGGGTTCTGGACGGTTCTGGACGGTTCTGGACGGGTTCTGGGCGGGTTCTGCTGCAGCGGCTTTGATCAGTGGTTTGGGCGGGTTCTGGACGGTTCTGGACGGGTTCTGGACGGGTTCTGGCCGGTTCTGGACGGGTTCTGCTGCAGCGGCTTGGATCAGTGGTTTGGACGGTTCTGGACGGGTTCTGGATGGGTTCTGGACGGGTTCTGGACGGTTCTGGACGGGTTCTGGACGGTTCTGGACGGTTCTGGACGGGTTCTGCTGCAGCGGCTTGGATCAGTGGTTTGGACGGGTTCTGGCGGGTTCTGGACGGTTCTGGACGGTTCTGCTGCAGCGGCTTGGATCAGTGGTTTGGACGGGTTCTGGACGGGTTCTGGACGGGTTCTGGACGGGTTCTGCTGCAGCGGCTTGGATCAGTGGTTTGGACGGGTTCTGGACGGGTTCTGGACGGGTTCTGGACGGTTCTGGACGGGTTCTGGACGGGTTCTGGACGGGTTCTGGACGGGTTCTGCTGCAGCGGCTTGGATCAGCGGTTCTGGACGGGTTCTGCTTCACCTCCTCTGAGAACAATAAGTGCTGAGGCTGCAGATTCGGGCTCCAGCTGAGCTGTGATTATTTCTTTATTTATTATTTAGATGAACCGAAGCTGAAGTCCAGAGATTAGAATCAATCTGTGAACTTCACATGAAGGAAATCCACGTTGTTGCCTTTAATCTGATGTTCTGGATTATAATCTGCAGACAAACAGCAGCTCAGCCTTTCTCTGCTCTCTGGAAACACAAGAAGGAACGACTTTGAACCCTTTTCCAGAGTCTTCTGACTAACTTCTTCATATTCAGAACCAAACCCAGAACCTGCAGCAGCAGCACTCAGTGGAAGCTGCTCCAGATGTTTCCATCCTTCAGCTTCCTTTAATGACTCTTTTTAATGAGTTTTTCCCAGGAATCTGAGTCCATTCCTGCTGAATCCCAGATTCCAGCTGCTCAGCAGTCCCTGGTTGTCTGGTTCTCCTCTTCATGATGCTCCAACATCTGCAGCAGGAGACAGATGTGGACTGCAGGCAGGCAGCCGAGCTCACACACTCTGTGTGTCTGAAGCTGCTGGAAGTCCTGCAGAATGAGGTCTGGCATCGTCCTGCTGAAAGAACCACGGACCTCCCGGGAAAAGACGGCACCTTGATGGCAGCATCTGTCTCTCCAGAACTCCAACATCCAGCATGCATCAGTGGTACCTTCACCCAGATGAAGCCCTCCATGCCCTGGACTCTGCTGCAGCCCCAGACCATCACAGACGCTGCTTTAAACCTTCCTCTGAGAACAGCTGGATGCTCTTTCTCAGCAGTTTTTCCCAGAAGCAGCTGAAACGTGGACTCATCTGCCCACAGAACACGTGTCCACTGTCTTTCTGTCCCTCTGAGATGAGCTGGAGTCCAGAGAACTGGGCCGTGGTTCTGCTCAGAGCTGATATATGGCTTCCTCCTGGTGTGATGCAGCTTCAGCTCACATTTCTGGATGCAGCCGTGGACTGTGTTGAGTGGAAATGCTTTTCCCAGCTCCTCCTGAGCCCATGTGGCTGTATGGATCATGGTGGCCTGACGGTTTCTCCTGCAGTGCTGCCTGAGGGCTCCGAGCTCATCCAACAGGGCTTTCTGTCCTTGGCCTTTCCACACTGAGACTTCCCCAGACTCCCTGAATCTGTTCCCAATATCCTGCTCTGTAGATGCTGAAAGACCAAAGTTCTTTCCAGTCTGACTCTGAGGAATATTTCCTGAACTTATTGATGATTCTCTGATGGAGTTTGGCACAAAGCGGTGAGCCACGACCCATCCTTGTTGGAGAGGCTGAACCTTTGGTGGAAGCTGCTTTTATACCCAATCCTGACACCCTCACCTGTCAGCAGGTAACCTGCTGCTTGGAGAAGCTCCAGAAGCTGTTGCTGTAGATTCTATAAACTTCTCCAAAGATGATGTTTCATGAAACTCTTTCAACAGAATCTGATCTAAAAGTGTCAGAGAATGAAATCAGTTTGTTTCCGCAGAATTTCTGGTTCTGTTTGGGTCAAATGAACATAAATCCAACATGTTCTGATCAGCTGATTAATGAGAGAAACTCATTCTTCTTTCTGCTTCCATCAGGTTTAAAAGGAGGAAAATAAAAGTTTAACAAACAGAATCTGAAGAAAAGGATGAAAAATGAAGTAAAATATTAAAAATATCAAGTTATCAAACAGAGAAATGAAACAGAAACCCGGAAATGATCTCATAGGATGTGTTGAAACAATAAAGATCTTCTTCTTCTCCTTTTTTATTCTTGTTCTTCTTCTTCTTCTCCTCCTTTCTTCTTCTTCTCCTTTCTTTATTCTTGTTGTTCTTCTTCTTCTCCTCCTCCTCCTCCTTTCTTCTTCTTCTCCTCCTTTCTTCTTCTTCTCCTTTCTTTATTCTTGTTGTTCTTCTTCTCCTCCTCCTCCTTTCTTCTTCTTCTCCTTTCTTTATTCTTGTTGTTCTTCTTCTCCTCCTCCTCCTTTCTTCTTCTTCTCCTTTTTTATTCTTGTTCTTCTTCTCCTCCTCCTCCTTTCTTCTTCTTCTCCTTTCTTTATTCTTGTTGTTCTTCTTCTCCTCCTTCTTCTTCTTCTTGTTTCCCGGACAGACGGCGGTTCGGTTCTGCAGAGGTCTTCATCACTTCCTCTTCCTCCTGAGGAGTCAAACTTTCCCTTTGGGGGGGGGGGCACATGATGAGGTGGTTACCATGGGAACATGAAGCTGGTAGAAATCAGCTGTTTGTTTGTCTCCTGATGAAAGAAAAATTAGGGCCAAGTTGTTTTTAATCCTGCAGGATTTGATCCTGCGCGCGTGTGTGCCGGCTGGCGCGTGTGCGCGGGCTGGCGCGTGTGTGTGTGCACGCGCGCGTGTGTAAGAAGGTAAAAATGGTCAAAAAGCAATTAGTTCAGAGGAATCTGCTTATCAGAGATAATTAAAGGAAATTTAAATCCGGCTGTTCTCCTTTTTCTTTCTGTGACGTCACGGGACGGCTGAAATACTTTATTGATATTTATTATGATCAATATCAGATCCTCATCGATAACATGCAGATAACTTTAATTATTTCTGTAAAATATAATCAATAAAATCAATGTTTTCATCAGTTTATTCAAAACTTTTTATCTTTTCAGAGAAGTCCTCCTCTTCTTCTTCTTTCCTCTCCTCTTCACCCCCCCCCCCCCCCCCCCCCCCCTCCTCTTTCACCATAAATCCAGCCCGGATTGAAGGGAAATTGGTGGTAATTTAATCTTCTGGGATTGAGCAGAGAAAGCCCCCCCCCCCCCCCCCCCCCCCCCCGGGAGCTCTGGCTCCTCATTGGCTGCTGCTGTGACCCCCCGGGTCAGGGCCCGCATAAATGCAGCCCGCGGCCCGGGCGGTCCCGCTCTTGGATCACCCTCCTCAGCTATGACCGGTCGGGAGGAACTCAGCGAAGAGAAGCCCAAAGTCAAGATGCTCTCTCCGGGGTTCGGTATCGATAAGTCCCGCCTGCACGGACCCGGGTTCCGGTCCAAAGGCTTCGCCATCACCGACCTGCTGGGCCTGGAGTCGGACCTGCAGGTGCGGCAGCAGCCCGGCGCGTCCCCGGGCGCGGGCCTGTCGGCGGCAGGCCCCGGGCTCGGGGCGGAGCCGCCGGGTCCGGGCGGCGGGCTCGGAGGCTTCTCCTTCCCGGGCGGGTCGCTGCCGCTGGGCCTCGGCTTCCTGTGCAGCCTGGCGGCGCAGCAGCCCGCCGGGGCGCCCTGCTTCCTCCCCGGACACCTGCCGCTGCTGCAGGCCCGGGCCGACAGCCACTACCTGCAGAACCTGGAGGGCCAGCGGGACGCCTACTCCGGTACGGCCCGGTTCGGCACCCATTTTAACTGTTGGGCTGCGGAGACGCGGTTCGGGTTTTATTCTGTTGGATAGGCTCTTTTTTAAAGTTCTGGTTCTGTTGCTCCGCAGATGAAGAATGTCTGTCGGACAGAAACGAGTCCAAAAGTTCCGGAAACTCCCAGAAGAGGAAGAAGCGGAGACACAGGTGAGGAGGAATAATTCTGGGTTTAAAGCTGGTTATTTATAGTTTAATTCTAAAGAAATCAAATAGATTTTAATCTCCAACGTGAAAAAAACAACATTTTGGATTAAAACAACATTTTATTTATTTAATGTGGGAAAAATCAGAAATAAATTTCATTTGATTTATTTGAAAATCAATAAAATTCAACGGATTTTATAATAAAAACCTTTTAAAGTCCGTTTAAAAACACGAAATAAAAAATAAATGTTTTTAAAAAAAACACGTTCAGCCGAATTTTAACATTTATTTTTGGTAAATAAAAAATTATCAGAACATTTTAAATGAAAGATCTTCAATAATTAATTCAATCAGTTAAATTATTCAATAAATTTAATTTATTATCAGGAGAAAAGCTGCAGTTTCGATCCTAAAAATATGATAAAACAGAATGAAAATCAAACTAAATGATGATATAAAATATAAAATATAATATAAATGATTTATGATTAATTTATTACTTTAAATAAAAACATTTTTCTGCTTTAATTCTTCAGGATTTTAACCGATGACACAAAAAGCTAAAATATAAAACACAAAGTGATGAAAAAGCAGCAAAGTGAACGTGAGCCGTTGCCATGGTGATTTCTCAGGTGAGCTCACCTTGTTGTCCCCCCGCAGGACGGTGTTCACCTCCCACCAGCTGGAGGAGCTCGAGAAAGCTTTCCAGGAGGCGCACTACCCCGACGTGTACGCGCGGGAGATGCTCGCCATGAAGACGGAGCTGCCCGAGGACAGAATTCAGGTTCGGTTCGGCCGCTTTTCGTCACGGGTTCTGGGTTCTGGGCTGGAGCAGAACCGGGAAATAAACCTGGAAGCAGCTTCATTTTTCACAAAGTTCAGATTTATTGGTGTGAGACGAACTGAAAGCTTCAGTTTGTTTATTTATTTATTAATTCAATTGTTTATTTATTTATTAAATTGTTTATTTATTTATTTATTTATTTGTTTGATTATTTATTTATTTATTTATTTAGTTATTTATTTATTTATTTATTTATTTATTTGTTTCATACAGAAAACAAACAACCTTCAGCAGCTTTTTCCAAACCAGCACTTTTATTTGTCATGTTTTCTGTTCCAGTTTCCGTTGTTTTGAGCCTTTTTAAAGAGTTCTGGTTCTGGTTCTGGCTTCCAGGTTTGGTTCCAGAACCGACGGGCGAAGTGGCGCAAGCGGGAGAAGTGCTGGGGCCGCAGCAGCGTCATGGCGGAGTACGGCCTGTACGGCGCCATGGTGCGTCACTCCATCCCGCTGCCGGAGTCCATCCTCAACTCCGCCAAGAACGGCATGATGGGATCGTGCGCGCCCTGGCTGCTCGGTGAGCCGCATGCACGTCAGTGCCACGCACACGCACCACACCAGCATCAATACACATCGTCACACTGTGTTAGTCAGGTCTGATCACATGACAGGACCAGTGCGCGCAGCCTGGCGGTGACGTCACTGCTGACGTCACAGACGCTGAGGGTCTCCAGGTTAAATGCAGCTGCTGTTTCACCTCATATCAGCAGCTCGGTCTCAGTGTAGCTGCCTGCATTTCTCCTGGGGGGGGCACTCAGACAGGAAGCTGCTGCCAGACTTACAGAATATGAGCAGAAACACTCTGATAAACTATAAACTGATATGTGAGAGCCCAGAAATCTAAAAGCAGCCCTCACACCCCCTGCTGGTCACCTTCGTATTGCAGCTGGCGCCACGTTCATTTCTGACCAATCAGGATCCAGGAGGAACAGACTTTGTCCTCCGTTTGTCTTCTGATTAAATGTGACTCTTATGTTGTTTTAAAGCATCAAACCCGTGGGAGGAGCTACAGAAATGCTAACTGCTAAGAAATGCTAAGTCCTTCAGTCTCTGTTTGGATCAGAACCGGCTGAGTAACTAACGACCGCCATGCAGCGTTTCGCAGGTCGAACGAATGCTAAAGACAGCAGTTAGCATGTGTGACCCGGTCCCAGCAGGGTTAGGAACAGTCAGAACCGCAGGTCCAACAGAACACCACAGAGCAGGAGTGTAAACAACAAACAAATCAGTGTGGACTGAATCTGATCTGACTCTGCCCCCCCACAGGGATGCACAAGAAGTCTCTGGAAATGGCCAAGAAGTGTTCCAGCCCTCCGGTGTCCGACTCGACCCGTTCTGACACGTTCTGCGACGCCCCGGAGCGGCAGTGTGGCGGCGAGGCCCGTGAAGCGGAGGAGGAGGAGCTGCTGGAGGAGGATGAGGAGGGGGAGGAGGAGGTGGCCATTGATCTGTCCAGCTCCTCCAAACAGCAGCAGCAGGAGGAGGGCGGCGGCGCCACAAGGACCGCCCCCTCGCCACAGAGGCAGAGCGGGGGGGAATCGGACAGCTGAAGCTGGGAGGAGTCTGATGGGGGCTTACAGAGGACTGCTTTGATTGGCTCTTGTTGGAGACGTCAGCCGTGACATCACTTGTTGCTATGCAAAGTTTCGGCACTAAAATGTACAAAATTACCAGAAAACTGTGTTAGAAGTATTTGTTTATTTATTATTTATTCTTCATGTGAGGGCAGTGCAGGCCTCTGTTGGTGCTGCCCAATCAGGCTTCCAGGAGCCGACCAATCAGAGGCCAGGGGCCTGTGGGGAGGGGGGCCTTAAAGAGACAGACACGGGACGAAGCGAGGGGCCGAATGTGAGTCGGGAGAGGAGAAGAAGAAGGTTTCTGACACCAGAATCAGTCAGAGCTCCTTCACTGGAGGCCCGGAACAGAAACTGAACGCTCCGCTCGCTGAGAGGCGCCAACAGAGGACGCCACAGCAGGGAGCCGGTCCCGGAGGACTCGGGCCGAGTGTTGGGTCAGAACCAAGTGAGGCTGTGGAAGGCCTGTAAGTGTCCATGATGGTGTTGTTTGTTTTATCTCCATGTTTCTGTGTTTTATAGTCGGCTCTGACTCTGTGAATGAATGTAATTCAAATGTCATATTTAAAAAGTCTCTTTATGATCATCGTTATTATTATTATAATCAGATGTTTGCCGGCAGGACTTTCTGCTGAGTGCTGAATAAAAACAAAGTATTTTTGGAAACATTTCATCTGTCGTTGATCATCAGAAACACGGCCTTTAATATGTGTTGGTTAGTGCTAACTAACTAACTAACTGACTAACTAACTGACTGACTAACTAACTAACTAACTGACTAAATAACTAACTGACTGACTAACTGACTAACTAACTGACTAACTAACTAACTAACTAACTAACTAACTCAGGGATGAACCGCTGAACTGTTACTGTGAAAAAAAGACTTTTTTAACGACATCTTTTAACTTTTTATTGACCTAAAATGCTAATTATGGCTGAAAGAAAAACACATTTATTACAGTTTGAGAGACAAATGAGATCAACGTGGTTCAGATTCTAAAAGCTTCTAATTTAACTCTTTTTAAACATTAAAATCTTTATTATAGAACAAAAACTGGAAATGAATAACGATAAAAAACATAAATATAATAAGAATAGAAAAAACAGATGAAAATCTGTTTATGACGAATATGAAAAAGATTTTTGTGTCAACAAAGGAAAAATGTTTATATTTTAATTTAATTTATAAAAACAGATTCACAAAAAATATCAACATATTATTTCAATATTTAAGGAGTTTTACTTTTGCTTCATCCAGTTTATTTAAAATGATTTAGTCATAATTTAAATAATTTCTAATTTTAATGTTTATTTTTTATTTACATCTTTTTATTGAAGTTATTCTCCTGATTTATTTAATAACTGATAGAAACGTTTTTCCTTTCTGGTATTTTACAAATTAGTCTGAATATTATTTGAATATAAAATATGAGCAAACATTTATAAATCTAATACATTTTATACTTTTTATTAATATATGAGTGGCTCTCCAAACATTATCTTTCTGTTTCAACATTTAACTCTCTCACTGAAACATTGTCTCTAAATATTTTGACGGCTTTAGGTTAAAGTTTAATTCATTTTAATTTAATTTCCATCGTCACATATTTTGATGAATTTACTTCATGAAATGATCGAAAAGTCATCTTCATTTCTGAGTTTGAGTTAAAAATCAAGCGCAACACTTACAGGAAACTAGTTTTATGTGAAAAATTACAAGAGATAAACCAAGTTTGACTTCTGTCGGATATCTGTTAAAGTAGAAAAACTGTTAGTAAAAATACAAACAGCAGATTCAGAGAAATGCGGCTTTCGGTCACATTTCGGACACGGAGCAGCCATTGGTCGCTGGATGAGACAACAACGTCACTTCCTGGATCCCCTGTCAGCCGTTAGTTAGCTAAGCCGCTGCGGCGGGATTCTTTAACATGGTGGATTTAATCACTTTTAGAAATGAGGTGGCGTCCATCGTTAACAACTTGGCCAAAGCCGTGTTTACGGAGATTTTCACCGTGGTGGAGAAAGTCTCTTTAAGCACACAAAATCCCGAAGCAAAGGTAAGCTAACGTTGCTCAGTGCAGCTAACAGCTAACTCAGGAGTTCTTCCGGTTACAGAGTTTCCTTCTGTGACGACATCACGGACGGTCCACGCTCCAAACCCCATTAAAAAGTTTATGATTTAAGCCTGTTCGTTTTGTTTGCTCAATTTAACCACGATTTACATAAAGTTAAAGCACGTTTACCGAGTGTTTCATGCTGTTTGATAAATGCTAGACCGGCTCTGAAAGGCTTTACTTCCGGACGGTTGTCCGCTTTCCAGGCGGTTAAAAACAGAGGGTCCAGCAGTACTTATTGTAGCTGCTGATCACTCCATGTAATTACATGATGGAGATCTTTTTAAACATTAAGCACGCCGAATGGTCCCCCATCCGTTCATCTTTGGTGTTCATCGTTGTGTTGAGAGGCAGCTGTCAGTGAATTAGTTTCACACTGTGGAAAAGTTTAAAACGGATATATTCTCAGGCAGGTTCTGCATTGGTTTTCTCTGGTTTCTACAGATATTACTCTACAGAGGCATTTATTGCTCTAACGTCAGAAGACATGATACCATGAGGAAGAGAAAGTCACTGTGACTAAAAACAAGTGTGTTCAGATTCAGATTTATGAAGCTGAGATCAGATTCCTGTCAGTATGAGGACACCAAACAGGGTCCATAGTCAATAAAAGACCACCTATCATCTTTTCCTGAGTTAAAACCGCTCTTACTGCAGACTCTAACACCTCTGATCCTGTGACATCACTCTGCTGGATGTAAACTCAGAGTTAAGAGACAGTTTTGAGTCTCCTGCATGTCTGTTTCATTCAGTTTGTGGATCTTTTGCATGATGAATATTCGGGGATTTCCTTCTCCTCTCAGGAGAAACTGAGAGCTGGGGTGGACAGCTTGTGTGTGGAGGCTGTGGACAGACTCCTGAAGATGGTGGAGATGCTGGGAGACCTGCCGGCTCTGCCTCCGTGTGAGGACCCCTGTGAGGCGTTAACGAAGACTCAGACAGGAGAAGGTGGGCATAGCGACGGTTATATGGGCGCTGATGGAAACGTTGAAGCTGGAAAAGATCATGTTTAGTCTCATTTCATTTACTGGAAGTAGAAACAGCTCAATACATAAGCATTAAGCTAAAGGAGAAAAAGTATGTTTTATATTCTATATAGAAAAATAACAGATTTAGCTCTTATAGCACTGTGCAAAAGTCCTGACTCAGTCCTCATTTCTTTAAACAAATGTTCTTTAATGTTCCCATTTCTTTAGTTGCATCTATGAAAAACAGCAAATAAAGAAAGAAATGAGGCTGATCAGGACTCTGGTTCAGACTCTGGATCAGGACTCTGGGTCTGACTCTGGGTCAGACTCTGGGTCAGACTCTGGGTCAGACTCTGGGTCAGACTCTGGGTCAGACTCTGGGTCAGACTCTGGGTCAGGACTCTGGGTCAGGACTCTGGGTCAGGACTCTGGGTCAGACTCTGGGTCAGGACTCTGGGTCAGACTCTGGATCAGACTCTGGGTCAGACTCTGGGTCAGACTCTGGGTCAGACTCTGGGTCAGACTCTGGGTCAGACTCTGGGTCAGGACTCTGGGTCAGACTCTGGGTCAGACTCTGGGTCAGACTCTGGGTCAGGACTCTGGGTCAGACTCTGGGTCAGACTCTGGGTCAGACTCTGGGTCAGACTCTGGGTCAGGACTCTGGGTCAGACTCTGGGTCAGACTCTGGACTGGAGTGTGTTTTCCAGCCAGATGCTGCACAGCTGGAGGAGACAGGAGGTGCAGCAGCTTCTCCACCGGCTCTCTGAGGCCAGCTGCCATGTTTCTGAGCCCTGCTCTGCTCTGTGTTGCAGGTGAGGACGCAGCTGTGCGCCGCCCCCCCGCAGGACACGCCTATATCCTGGTTTACGGGGTCAGTAAGTGAAGCAGCGGTTTGCACAGGGACCACGAGTCCCACCCAAAGTCTGGGGGTCGTTCCTGCCAACATTTCTGATGATATTCTAACTGAACGTTTAGCTGCATCATGCATTAAATGTAATATTTTTCACAAACTCATTCGTAGTGTTCAGAGTCTGCAGAGGAGTGTTTTTCTGATGTCATCATTAAAGGTGCAGCGTCCCACCAAAGCTCAGACCGAGCTCTCGGGTCAGAGAGAAGACGCTGAGAACCTGATTCTGGTCTGTCTTACAGAACGCTGCTGCTGAGCCCCGGGGTCTGATGGTGGCGCTGCAGAGCGCTGCTGAAGGTGAGTTCACCTGAACTTAGAGCTGTACAGAACAGGCGGGCCTCTGGTGCTGCTCACGGGCTCTGAGGAAGGAGATGGACCCGATGGACCTGATGGACCTGATGGACCTGATGGCACCAAACCACTTCAGCGCCTGGCTTCAGTCACGGCTGAGAGCTGAGAGCTCAGTTAGTTTTGGACCAAGATTAATGATTAAAGAGATTAAACCACAGCAACATGTCGGCATGTTCTCTAACTGGGCCGGGAACCGAGCCCCCGAAGAACCGGGCCCCGAGGAACCGAGCCCTGAGGAACCGAGCCCTGAGGAACAGAGCTCTGAGGAACCTGGTGACTCCCTCCTCACTGACCCGGTTTACGTTGCTTCAGCTAAACAGGAAGCATTAGAATAAGCTGCAGCTTTGATGAACAGCGCAGATCCAAAGTTCTGCTTCTAACAGACGGAATATTTAAAAAACATTCAGAAACAACTTTAAATGTGGTTCTGCTCACGGTCCGGTCCGGTCCGGTCCAAGAGGATTAGTCAAAATGTGTTTTTATGTTCTTCACGATTCATTCATCTGTTGAGTTGTTTTGCTTTAATCGGAGGATGTCTGAAGCCGGTTCTGGTCCTCGGGCTGGTTCTGGTCCTCGGGCTGGTTCTGGTCCTCGGGCTGGTTCTGGTCCTTGGGCCGGTTCTGGTCCTCGGGCTGGTTCTGGTCCTCGGGCTGGTTCTGGTCCTCGGGCCGGTTCTGTCCTCGGGCCGCTTCTGGTCCTCGGGCCGGTTCTGTTCTGGTCCTCGGGCCGGTTCTGGTCCTCGGCTGGTTCTGGTCCTCGGGCCGCTTCTGGTCCTCGGGCCGGTTCTGTTCTGGTCCTCGGGCCGGTTCTGGTCCTCGGCCGGTTCTGGTCCTCGGCCGGTTCTGGTCCTCGGCCGGTTCTGACCCAGGTGTGATTCAGATGTTGTTTGGCGTATGAAGTAAAATGTTGTTTTGTTTCAGGTGAGGACGGCGCCGGCTCCCCTGACGCCACAGGCTCCTCCCGTCAGGCTGATGACCACGAATATGCCCGGCCGCCGTCGCCACCCGCCGCCGCCGCAGGGGGTGGAGCCAGAAGCGAGCGCCGCAGCCGCAGGAAGAAGGCGGCCATGGCAGCGGCCGCAGAGCCTCCCCTGCGGTGCTCGCGGTGCGCCATGCTGTTTCCCAGCGCCGAGCGGCTCGCCAAACACCAGCAGAAGTCCCACCCCGCCTGCTCGCTGTGCGGCGCCCCGTTCACCGGCATCATGAAGCTCCGCGAACACGAGATGAAAGCCCACGGGCTGCTGCCGTACACCTGCGGGTACTGCCCCAAGAGGTTTAACCACAAGGCGCACCGCGACCTGCACGAGAAGGCGAGGCACACCGGCGAGAAGAGCTGCCACTGCGACATCTGTGGGAAGGGCTACTCCTGCGCCAGCGTGCTGAAGACCCACCGCCTCACGCACTTCGACAAGACCTTCATCTGCGACGTGTGCGGGAAGGGCTTCTACCACGCCTGCCACCTGACGCGCCACAAGCTGGTGCACCAGGAGGCGCGGCCGCACCGCTGCGCCACCTGCGGGAAGGGCTTCACGCAGGCCGCCAACCTGCGCAGCCACCAGGCCACCCACAGCGGCGAGAGGCAGCTGTGCTCCGTCTGTGGGAGGAGCTTCCGCTGCCTGAGGAACCACGTCATCAGCAAACACGCCCACGAGCTGCCCGCCAGCGAGCTGCCCGCCGCCAGCGCCATCATCAGCTGCGAGGTCTGCGGGAAGAAGTTCCCCAACCCGTCGCAGTACCGGCTCCACCAGAGGAGCCACACCGGAGAGAAGCCGTACCACTGCGAGGTCTGCGGGAAAAGCTACCGGCTGAAGGAGCTGCTGCGCGACCACCGCTACACCCACAGCGGCGAGAAGCCCTACAGCTGCTCGCTGTGCCCCAAGACCTTCAACATGGCCACCAGCTTCACCAGGCACCGCAGCATCCACACCGGAGAGACGCCGTACAGCTGCCACGCCTGCGGGAAACACTTCCGCCTGCTCACCTTCCTCAAGGCTCACCTGCAGACCAAAGCTCACCTGAAGCAGCAGAAGCAGGACGCTGACCTCTGACCTCAGCCCCTCCTCCAGCCTGGACTCCATGGGAACAGGAAGTGAACCTGTAAAATGAGCAGATGGCGTCAGAAAGAAGCTGCGACAGTGAAGGAAGCGTTTAATAAATGTGGTTTTATGTTTGATCTCTGACACTGAAGCTCCACGAGGTCACGTGACTCTGAGGTCACGTGACTCTGAGGTCACGTGACTCTGAGGTCACGTGACTCTGAGGTCACGGGACTCTGAGGTCACATGACTCTGAGGTCACGGGACTCTGAGGTCATGTGACTCTGAGGTCACGTGACTCATGTTCCAGGTTTTGAGCGGCTGCTGCCTTCAGTGAAATGTATCAATAAAGTTGTAAGTTAACAGTGTTGTTGTGTTTTCTAAAGTCAGGATTCAGCATCACTGATTCCCTCCAGCTCCTCCGCTCACACCGAGCTCAGGCGCCATCCCAGGCGCCATCCCAGGCGCCATCTCAGGCGCCATCTCAGGCGCCATCCCAGGCGCCATCTCAGGCGCCAGCTCAGGCGCATTTCCTTTTCTTATTGGTAACTGCTGGAAGTGAATCAGAAACATCTATAGAAACCTGGACTTTAGGCTTTAGAACTTCCCATTTGCTGTGGCTCCAGTCCAACCCGGTTCTGTTCTGTGTTGGGTCCAGTTTGAGCAGCAGCCTTCAGTCTGACTGCTGTACTCCGGATTAAAGGACGTCTACAGCAGCAGTTAATCCCACTCTTCTATCTGAACAATAGATTTAATCACCTCCATGACGGCTGATTGTTAATCTGAGGAGAGACACAAACATGTTGTTTATTGGCGAGTTAAAGAAGCCGTGTCACAGCTCCTCGTGGTTCCGGGGGACTCGGGTGGTTCCAGGTGGTTCCAGGGGACTCGGGTGGTTCCAGGTGGTTCCGGGGGACTCAGGTGATCCCAGGTGGTTCCGGGGGACTCGGGTGATGGTTCCGGGGGACTCGGGTGGTTCCAGGTGGTTCCGGGGGACTCGGGTGGTTCCAGGTGGTTCCAGGGGACTCGGGTGATCCCAGGTGGTTCCGGGGGACTTGGGTGATGGTTCCGGGGGACTCGGATGGTTCCAGGTGGTTCCGGGGGACTTGGGTGATGGTTCCGGGGGACTCGGGTGGTTCCAGGTGGTTCCAGGGGACTCAGGTGGTTCCAGGTGGTTCCGGGGGACTCGGGTGATCCCAGGTGGTTCCGGGGGACTCGGGTGATGGTTCCGGGGGACTCGGGTGGTTCCAGGTGGTTCCGGGGGACTCGGGTGGTTCCAGGTGGTTCCAGGGGACTCGGGTGATCCCAGGTGGTTCCGGGGGACTTGGGTGATGGTTCCGGGGGACTCGGATGGTTCCAGGTGGTTCCGGGGGACTTGGGTGATGGTTCCGGGGGACTCGGGTGGTTCCGGGGGACTCGGGTGATGGTTCCGGGGGACTCGGGTGGTTCCAGGTGGTTCCGGGGGACTCGGGTGATCCCAGATGGTTCCGGGGGACTCGGGTGATGGTTCCGGGGGACTCGGGTGGTTCCAGGTGGTTCCGGGGGACTTGGGTGATGGTTCCGGGGGACTCGGGTGGTTCCGGGGGACTCGGGTGGTTCCAGGTGGTTCCGGGGGACTCGGGTGATCCCAGATGGTTCCGGGGGACTCGGGTGATGGTTCCGGGGGACTCGGGTGGTTCCAGGTGGTTCCGGGGGACTTGGGTGATGGTTCCGGGGGGCTCGGATGGTTCCAGGTGATCCCAGATGGTTCCGGGGGGCTCGGATGGTTCCAGGTGATCCCAGATGGTTCCGGGGGACTCGGGTGATGGTTCCGGGGGGCTCGGATGGTTCCAGGTGATCCCAGATGGTTCTGGGGGGCTCAGGTGATCCCAGATGGTTCCGGGGGACTCGGGTGGTTCCAGGTGGTTCCGGGGGACTCGGGTGATCCCAGATGGTTCCGGGGGACTCGGGTGATGGTTCCGGGGGACTCGGGTGGTTCCAGGTGGTTCCAGGGGACTCAGGTGGTTCCAGGTGGTTCCGGGGGACTCGGGTGATCCCAGGTGGTTCCGGGGGACTCGGGTGATGGTTCCGGGGGACTCGGGTGGTTCCAGGTGGTTCCGGGGGACTCGGGTGGTTCCAGGTGGTTCCAGGGGACTCGGGTGATCCCAGGTGGTTCCGGGGGACTTGGGTGATGGTTCCGGGGGACTCGGATGGTTCCAGGTGGTTCCGGGGGACTTGGGTGATGGTTCCGGGGGACTCGGGTGGTTCCGGGGGACTCGGGTGATGGTTCCGGGGGACTCGGGTGGTTCCAGGTGGTTCCGGGGGACTCGGGTGATCCCAGATGGTTCCGGGGGACTCGGGTGATGGTTCCGGGGGACTCGGGTGGTTCCAGGTGGTTCCGGGGGACTTGGGTGATGGTTCCGGGGGACTCGGGTGGTTCCGGGGGACTCGGGTGGTTCCAGGTGGTTCCGGGGGACTCGGGTGATCCCAGATGGTTCCGGGGGACTCGGGTGATGGTTCCGGGGGACTCGGGTGGTTCCAGGTGGTTCCGGGGGACTTGGGTGATGGTTCCGGGGGGCTCGGATGGTTCCAGGTGATCCCAGATGGTTCCGGGGGGCTCGGATGGTTCCAGGTGATCCCAGATGGTTCCGGGGGACTCGGGTGATGGTTCCGGGGGGCTCGGATGGTTCCAGGTGATCCCAGATGGTTCTGGGGGGCTCAGGTGATCCCAGATGGTTCCGGGGGACTCGGGTGGTTCCAGGTGGTTCCGGGGGACTCGGGTGGTTCCAGGTGGTTCCGGGGGACTTGGGTGATGGTTCCGGGGGGTTCGGATGGTTCCAGGTGATCCCAGATGGTTCCGGGGGACTCGGGTGATGGTTCCAGGTGGTTCCGGGGGGCTCGAGTGATGGTTCCGGGGGACTCGGGTGATGGTTCCGGGGGACTCGGGTGATCCCAGATGGTTCCGGGGGACTCGGGTGGTTCCGGGGGGCTCGAGTGATGGTTCCAGGTGGTTCCGGGTGATCCCAGGTGGTTCCGGGGGGCTCACAGACAGGTGATGTACTGGTGTTGCTGCAGCCTCTCAGGACACAACATGTTTGTTGCAGACTGAAGCTGCAGGTTTCACATGAACATCATCTGAAAAACAACAAACTAATCTGCTTAAATCTGCAAACAAACAGAATTAATGAGAGGAACCGAGCTTCAGGTTTCCTCTCCTTTCATATTTCAGTTTTATGTGACCTGCAGCACTGAGACTTTCATCAGGCTCATTTGTTCTCTGGGGTTTCATCGTCACTGATGACTTTAAGGTAATTATAACCTGATGTGAACCAGCAGCTCCTGCAGTGACCTGCAGGGGGCAGCAGCGGTCAGAGCGGGAAACTTCATAATTAAGATAAATATGACTTGTTTCTTGTCCTGTTGGATCTCAGAGCTGCATTTGATACGATCGATCACAGCATTCTGTTACAGAGACTTCAACATGTTGTTGGGATTAAAGGAACTGCATTAGGCTGGTTTAAGTCATATTTATCTGATAGATTTCAGTTTGTTCTTGTAAATGAAGAATCTTCCTCACACACCAGAGTAAGTCATGGAGTTCCTCAGGGTTCTGTGCTTGGACCGATTCTTTTTACTTTATACATGCTTCCATTAGGTAACATTATCAGACAGCATGGCATGAATTTCCATTGTTATGCTGATGATACTCAGCTGAACTTATCTATGAAACCAGATGAAACCTACAGGTTGGTCAGACTACAAGCCTGTCTTAAAGACATAAAGAGCTGGATGACTCTGAACTTTCTGCCTCTGGTTCTACAGTGAGGAACCTTGGAGTTATTTCTGACCAGGATCTGTCCTCTGACCCACATATAAAACAGGTTTCTGCCTCCTTTCACCTTCATAATATCATTAAAATCAGGACCATCCTGTCTCAGGGTGATGCAGAGAAACTGCTCCATGCATCTGTTCCTTCAGGACTGAACTACTGTAATTCCTTATTATTGTTCTGTCCCACAGATTCTCTGAAAAGCCTCCAGCTGATCCAAAACCCTGCAGCCAGAGTTCTGCTGAGATCTAACAGCAGAGATCATGTTTCTCCAGTTTTAGCTTCTCTTCATTGGCTCCCTGTTAGATTCAGAATAGAATTTAAGCTTCTTCTTAGTTATCTCGGGTTTGTTTTTGTAAATCACTCTGAGATGGATTGAAGGTGTAAAAACAGCTGGATTTGCTGTCCTAGAAGTTTAGATTTCTGTGAAAAGGAGTAGAACAAAGTAGAGGTTCGACATCATGAGTCAGAGAGTTTTCACCTGAATCAGAGGAACATTATTATTATAACAGATTATTTTCACATTTCTCATCAGTTTCTCACATAAAACGTAAAATGAAGCAAACATTCTGATATAAAAATGTTAAAATGATGAAAGTTCTGCCTGATTTGAACTCAGTTGATGAACAGGAGTGAACCAGTCTATCAGTTATTGATTATTGATCCCTGGGCCGTTCGCTCCGCCTCTCTGCCGCACCTGAGCTCACCTGGTGGAGGAGGGAGGGGGAGGAGGGGGGAGCCGGGCTTGCGTCGCGGCTCAGGATCAACATGGCAGCTCAGAGCAGGGGGACCGGACTCCTCTGGACCCTGGTGGGCCGCCGCAGTGCGTTGGTACCGGGGCAGATACGGAGCGGGCGCAGCCGCTGGCTGTCCTCCCTCCAGCCTCCCCCTCCACCCGGCACCTGGAGCTCCCAGCTGTCCCGGCTGCCCTACCGGGACCTGTACCGGCTCTCGGTGACGGACCCGGGTCGGTTCTGGGGGGCGGCCGCCGTCGACAAGCTGCGCTGGATGGAACCGTTTCAGCGGGTCCGGGACTGCGACCTCAGCCGCGGAGAGATCAGCTGGTTCCGGGGAGGAAAGCTTAATGTCTCCGGTAAGTTTTTAGTAAACTGATCAATAATCAATCGATCAAAGAAGCGGTTTTTGCTCCGTGTTGAGTCCTGCTTCCCTCAGCTGATTAATACATTTCTGATGGATCAATAAGTGCAGAACTGTTTGTTCTGAAGTGGGTCATCGGGTAAGCCGAACCGGGACCTTTCCCCTCATTAAAACCAGCTTGTTGCTGATCAGGTTTTTATTCAAACAAGATAAATGTAGAGGAAATGATCTGAGTGTGACCCACAGCAGGTCAGAGGTCATGACCCATCAATGATGTCATCAGATCTGAGATTAAAGTCACAGCCGAACGTCTTTATAAAACACCTCAAAGATGGAGTAACTTTTATTTCTGACACCAAAACCTGCACAGATTTAAAGAGTTTAAGCAGCTGTTCCAGCTGCCGACTGACAGGAAACCAGAGAGGATTATAAACTCCTCCAAGAAGGGAACTCAGAGGCAGAAGATGTCAGTCAGCTGACTCTGAAAGGTGGAGAAAGAACAAAGAAAATGAGAAGCTTTTCCCAGCGAAACATTCAGGTCAAAGAGTCGGGAAAGAATCATAAAGCATCAGCAGCTCCTGAAGAGGAGAGAAGCAGCTGAAGAGAAGCAGCCGAAGAAAAGCAGCCGAAGAGAAGAAAAGCAGCCGAAGAGAAGAAAAGCAGCCGAAGAAAAGAAAAGCAGCCGAAGAAAAGCAGCCGAAGAAAAGCAGCCGAAGAAAAGAAAAGCAGCCGAAGAGAAGAAAAGCAGCCGAAGAAAAGCAGCCGAAGAAAAGCAGCCGAAGAAAAGCAGCCGAAGAAAAGCAGCCGAAGAAAAGAAAAGCAGCCGAAGAAAAGCAGCCGAAGAAAAGCAGCCGAAGAAAAGGTTTATGTTTATGCATTTATCAGACGCTTTTATCCAAAGCGACTTACAGGTAGGCAGTCAGGGTGAGGGGCCTTGTCTAAGGACCCCTACTGGAGGTAATACCTTTCATGCAGGGGATTTAAACTCAGGTCTCCCACACAGAAGGTGGCAATGATACCTCTACTCTATCCAGCCCCAGAAAATAAAAAAGTCCAGAAAAGCAGCTGAAGAGAAGAAAAGCAGCTGAAGAGAAGCAGGGCTTCTGAGGATGGAAGTGACTCAGAGAGGAGCTGAAACTAAGTTTGGTTCATTTGGTTCAAACTGTCAGTTACAGGGTTTTATTGGATCTTTGACCCGATGAGGAGACAGAACCAGAACCAGCTGGAGCTGTGGGTTTGGTTAACAGAAACCCGGTTTACTGTGTTGGTGTAAATCATTCAGTGTGTGAACGCCCTGCTGTTGTTTTTCTGTCTCAGACTTAATCCAATAACAATCCAATAACCACAGCTGGGTGACTTGCTGCAGATCTGATACGGGATCAGCTTTTTCTTGCTGTTTGTTGCACAAATGATTCTGTGAACCTGCCTCAAACAGGATCTTCAGCCTGAAATCCACTTTGGGATTAATGTTCAATCAGAGCATAAATGACCTCGTGTGTGCTGGTGATGACACGCCTCACGGCACGCCGCCTCACGGCACGCCGCCTCAGGGCACGCCGCCTCAGGGCACGCCACCTCAAGATGAGGGAGGATCAGAGGAAACCGTCTTTTTAAGAGTTAATGCTGATCAGGTTCCAACAGAACATTTATCCCCTGTCTGCCTCTGAGGGGAACCAGAACTGGGTCATAGATCCAGTGTGGTGAGTTTTATTCTTATTTCTCAGTTATAAACCAGTGATCAATCGGTTTTATTCAGTTATAAACCAGTGATCAATTGGTTTTATTCAGTTATAAACCAGTGATCAATAGGTTTTATTCAGTTATAAACCAGTGATCAATAGGTTTTATTCAGTTATAAACCAGTGATCAATCGGTTTTATTCGGTTATAAACCAGTGATCAATCGGTTTTATTCGGTTATAAACCAGTGATCAATCGGTTTTATTCGGTTATAAACCAGTGATCAATCGGTTTTATTCAGTTATAAACCAGTGATCAATCGGTTTTATTCAGTTATAAACCAGTGATCAATCGGTTTTATTCAGTTATAAAACAGTGATCAATCGGTTTTATTCGGTTATAAACCAGTGATCAATCGGTTTTATTCAGTTATAAACCAGTGATCAATAGGTTTTATTCAGTTATAAACCAGTGATCAATCGGTTTTATTCAGTTATAAACCAGTGATCGATCGGTTTTATTCAGTTATAAACCAGTGATCAATAGGTTTTATTCAGTTATAAACCAGTGATCAATCGGTTTTATTCGGTTATAAACCAGTGATCAATAGGTTTTATTCAGTTATAAACCAGTGATCAATCGGTTTTATTCAGTTATAAACCAGTGATCAATAGGTTTTATTCAGTTATAAACCAGTGATCGATCGGTTTTATTCAGTTATAAACCAGTGATCAATAGGTTTTATTCAGTTATAAACCAGTGATCAATCGGTTTTATTCAGTTATAAAACAGTGATCAATCGGTTTTATTCGGTTATAAACCAGTGATCAATCGGTTTTATTCAGTTATAAACCAGTGATCGATCGGTTTTATTCAGTTATAAACCAGTGATCAATAGGTTTTATTCAGTTATAAACCAGTGATCAATCGGTTTTATTCGGTTATAAACCAGTGATCAATAGGTTTTATTCAGTTATAAACCAGTGATCAATCGGTTTTATTCAGTTATAAACCAGTGATCAATCGGTTTTATTCAGTTATAAACCAGTGATCAATCGGTTTTATTCAGTTATAAACCAGTGATCAATCGGTTTTATTCGGTTATAAACCAGTGATCAATAGGTTTTATTCAGTTATAAACCAGTGATCAATCGGTTTTATTCAGTTATAAACCAGTGATCGATCGGTTTTATTCAGTTATAAACCAGTGATCAATAGGTTTTATTCAGTTATAAACCAGTGATCAATCGGTTTTATTCAGTTATAAACCAGTGATCAATTGGTTTTATTCAGTTATAAACCAGTGATCAATCGGTTTTATTCAGTTATAAACCAGTGATCAATCGGTTTTATTCGGTTATAAACCAGTGATCAATCGTTTTTATTCGGTTATAAACCAGTGATCAATCGGTTTTATTCAGTTATAAACCAGTGATCAATCGGTTTTATTCAGTTATAAACCAGTGATCAATCGGTTTTATTCAGTTATAAACCAGTGATCAATCGGTTTTATTCAGTTATAAACCAGTGATCGATCGGTTTTATTCAGTTATAAACCAGTGATCAATCGGTTTTATTCGGTTATAAACCAGTGATCAATAGGTTTTATTCAGTTATAAACCAGTGATCAATCGGTTTTATTCAGTTATAAACCAGTGATCAATCGGTTTTATTCAGTTATAAACCAGTGATCAATCGGTTTTATTCGGTTATAAACCAGTGATCAATAGGTTTTATTCAGTTATAAACCAGTGATCAATCGGTTTTATTCGGTTATAAACCAGTGATCAATAGGTTTTATTCAGTTATAAACCAGTGATCAATCGGTTTTATTCAGTTATAAACCAGTGATCAATCGGTTTTATTCAGTTATAAACCAGTGATCAATCGGTTTTATTCAGTTATAAACCAGTGATCAATCGGTTTTATTCGGTTATAAACCAGTGATCAATAGGTTTTATTCAGTTATAAACCAGTGATCAATCGGTTTTATTCAGTTATAAACCAGTGATCAATCGGTTTTATTCAGTTATAAACCAGTGATCAATCGGTTTTATTCGGTTATAAACCAGTGATCAATAGGTTTTATTCAGTTATAAACCAGTGATCAATCGGTTTTATTCAGTTATAAACCAGTGATCAATCGGTTTTATTCAGTTATAAACCAGTGATCAATCGGTTTTATTCAGTTATAAACCAGTGATCAATAGGTTTTATTCAGTTATAAACCAGTGATCAATTGGTTTTATTCAGTTATAAACCAGTGATCAATCGGTTTTATTCAGTTATAAACCAGTGATCAATCGGTTTTATTCAGTTATAAACCAGTGATCAATCGGTTTTATTCAGTTATAAACCAGTGATCAATCGGTTTTATTCAGTTATAAACCAGTGATCAATAGGTTTTATTCAGTTATAAACCAGTGATCAATCGGTTTTATTCAGTTATAAACCAGTGATCAATCGTTTTTATTCGGTTATAAACCAGTGATCAATCGGTTTTATTCAGTTATAAACCAGTGATCAATCGGTTTTATTCAGTTATAAACCAGTGATCAATCGGTTTTATTCAGTTATAAACCAGTGATCAATCGGTTTTATTCAGTTATAAACCAGTGATCAATAGGTTTTATTCAGTTATAAACCAGTGATCAATTGGTTTTATTCAGTTATAAACCAGTGATCAATAGGTTTTATTCAGTTATAAACCAGTGATCAATCGGTTTTATTCAGTTATAAACCAGTGATCAATCGGTTTTATTCAGTTATAAACCAGTGATCAATAGGTTTTATTCAGTTATAAACCAGTGATCAATTGGTTTTATTCAGTTATAAACCAGTGATCAATAGGTTTTATTCAGTTATAAACCAGTGATCAATCGGTTTTATTCAGTTATAAACCAGTGATCAATAGGTTTTATTCAGTTATAAACCAGTGATCAATTGGTTTTATTCAGTTATAAACCAGTGATCAATAGGTTTTATTCAGTTATAAACCAGTGATCAATTGGTTTTATTCAGTTATAAACCAGTGATCAATAGGTTTTATTCAGTTATAAACCAGTGATCAATCGGTTTTATTCAGTTATAAACCAGTGATCAATAGGTTTTATTCAGTTATAAACCAGTGATCAATAGGTTTTATTCAGTTATAAACCAGTGATCAATCGGTTTTATTCGGTTATAAACCAGTGATCAATCGTTTTTATTCGGTTATAAACCAGTGATCAATCGGTTTTATTCAGTTATAAACCAGTGATCAATCGGTTTTATTCAGTTATAAACCAGTGATCAATCGGTTTTATTCAGTTATAAACCAGTGATCAATAGGTTTTATTCAGTTATAAACCAGTGATCGATCGCTGACTGCAGGACTGAATCCGGACGCTAATCAATAATGAAAAGAACTGAATCCCAAACAAACCTGTAAACTTTCTGATAAAGTCTGATCATCCAATTCAGACCTAATAAAAGTCTTTATTTATGGAGCAGAAACTAAGTGAACCCTCCCTGCTGCTGCTGATCAATGCTCTGATCGATTGATCAGCAGCTCTGTAGGTTCTGTCAGAACGGAGTGGATCTGGTTCCTGTCAGTCAGCAGCTGGAAACACCTGCTGCAGCTGTTTATTCTGCTTTGTCCCACAAATCAGAATATTGATTTACCTGCTGCAGCTGATTTACCTGCTGCAGGTGATTTACCTGCTGCAGCTGATTTACCTGCTGCAGCTGATTTACCTGCTGCAGGTGATTTACCTGCTGCAGCTGTTTATTCTGCTGTCAGCTGTTTGAAGCTCTGTGTTTCCTGCAGTGAACTGCCTGGACGTGCAGGTGGAGAAACATCCGGACCGGGTGGCTCTGATCTGGGAGCGGGACGAACCCGGCACCGAGGTGAAGGTCTCCTACAGGTAAGAACATCTCACTGTCCTCAGAGCGCTTTCTGCTTCCCAGACACCACAGAGAAGAAGAGCAGGAGGCTCCTCCCTCACCTGAGCTCACAGGTGAGGGTTCTGACCCAAAGAAGGAGGGCCTGGTTTCCTTCAGAGGGGGGGGCTGTCTGGATCATGATGTCTGCAGGTTTCACAGTCAGATCAGAACCAGAACCGGCAGCTCAACCACAGCAGGAAATGTGAGATTTGGTGCTGAGCTGCTGACACATAATCAAAGTTTTTCCTCTAACTTTAGTGTAAAAGACGGTTAAAAGCTGTTAAACTTTCAGCCCAAACACACTTTGAAGCTTTTCTTTTAGACTTTGTGGAGTAAAATTCAGCAGCTTTGCTGTATTTCCCTCTTTGATGGTTCATCTTCTGCAGATTCCTTCTCTGAAACGAGTCGTTTTCTCCCTCGTGGGATGATAAAGGTGATTTTATTCCATAATGTGGTGTAAAGGATGATGGCGTCGCCCTCTTGTTCCCTCAGAGAGCTGCTGGAGACGACCTGCCGCCTCGCCAACACTTTGAAGACCCATGGGATCGGCCGAGGGGACAGGGTGGCCCTCTACATGCCGGTGTCGCCGCTGGCTGTGGCCGCCATGTTGGCCTGCGCCCGCATCGGCGCCGTCCACACCGTGGTGTTCGCCGGCTTCAGCTCGGAGGCGCTGGCCGGACGGATCCAGGATGGTGAGTCCAGCTGGTCCAGGTGTCTGTCTGTGGTGGGTTGGATCAGCTGGGTCCTTATCTGTGCTGAGCCCGAGGTCCAGAACAAACTCAGGAGGCGAAGAACCGGAGGTAGAACCGGAGGTAGAACCTGGGGTACAACCGGGGATAGAACCTGGGGTAGAACCGGGGGTAGAACCGGGGGTAGAACCGGGGATAGAACCGGGGATAGAACCTGGGGTAGAACCTGGGGTAGAACCGGGGATAGAACCGGGGGTAGAAGCGGGGGTAGAACCGGGGATAGAACCGGGGGTAGAAGCGGGGGTAGAAGCGGGGGTAGAACCGGGGATAGAACTGGGGGTAGAACCGGGGGTAGAACTGGGGGTAGAACCGGGGGTAGAACCGGGGGTAGAACCGGGGGTAGAAGCGGGGGTAGAACCGGGGGTAGAACCGGGGGTAGAACCTGGGATAGAACCGGGGGTAGAAGCGGGGGTAGAACCGGGGATAGAACCGGGGGTAGAAGCGGGGGTAGAAGCGGGGGTAGAACCGGGGGTAGAACCTGGGGTAGAACCGGGGGTAGAACCGGGGGTAGAACCGGGGATAGAACCTGGGATAGAACCGGGGATAGAACCGGGGGTAGAAGCGGGGGTAGAAGCGGGGGTAGAACCGGGGGTAGAACCTGGGGTAGAACCGGGGGTAGAACCGGGGGTAGAACCTGGGGTAGAACCGGGGGTAGAACCTGGGGTAGAACCGGGGATAGAACCGGGGTAGAAGCGGGGGTAGAACCGGGGATAGAACCGAGGGTAGAACCTGGGGTAGAACCTGGGGTAGAACCGAGGGTAGAACCTGGGGTAGAACCTGGGGTAGAACCGGGGGTAGAACCTGGGGTAGAACCGGGGGTAGAAGCGGGGCCTGTTCTGTTCCTGCAGCTGTTCCCCATAGAACCTGTTCTGTTCCTGCAGGTGTTCCCCATAGAGCCCTGTTCTGTTCCTGCAGGTGTTCCCCACAGAACCCTGTTCTGTTCCTGCAGCTGTTCCCCATAGAACCCTGTTCTGTTCCTGCAGGTGTTCCCCATAGAGCCCTGTTCTGTTCCTGCAGGTGTTCCCCATAGAACCTGTTCTGTTCCTGCAGGTGTTCCCCATAGAGCCCTGTTCTGTTCCTGCAGGTGTTCCCCATATAACCTGTTCTGTTCCTGCAGGTGTTCCCCATAGAACCCTGTTCTGTTCCTGCAGGTGTTCCCCATAGAACCTGTTCTGTTCCTGCAGGTGTTCCCCATAGAACCCTGTTCTGTTCCTGCAGGTGTTCCCCATAGAACCCTGTTCTGTTCCTGCCGGTGTTCCCCATAGAACCTGTTCTGTTCCTGCAGGTGTTCCCCATAGAACCCTGTTCTGTTCCTGCAGGTGTTCCCAGGACACTTCAAAGATACAGTCCAACTCCAAATCCAACTGATTAACTTCTAATTAAATTCTAATTCTAATTCAGAGCCAACTAAAAAGCTGAGAACTCGTTGTTCTTCACATGCTTGAACAGATGCTCCAGATGTCATCATGAAGTGTTTATTCTTGAAAAAGTGAGAACGGCCAGTCATGAGATTCTGGAAACCAGATGAAATTGATGCTTTTCATCCAGTCCTGGCTGAGTTGAGCATGAATGGGACGGAGCTTTGCTTAGAACCGGGCTGAAGGTTCTGAGTCTGTAAAAAGGAGGCAGGAAGAGGAGGGCAGACCTCCTTCTGTGGTGTTCACCCCACCCCCCCCTGTCAGTTTAATCAGTCGGCTCAGAGGTGTGCAGCTCACACTTGCTGCTCAGGAACATTTGTGTTATGGAAACAGTTGCTGTGACATAAAACCGTGACGAGTCCACAGTGGGAGGATCTGCAGGAGCCGGCCTCCTGTGGAGCCTGTTGGTTCAGTCTCTGCTGCTCAGCAACTTCTGAATCTTTAAGCTAAAAAAGTGATGAATGCAGAGTTTCTAAGTGAAGCTTTGCAATCAACACATTTCATCTGAACACCAGCTGAAGGAAGGAAGAGCTTATTGAACATGTGAATCAGTTTGAGGAGCTGAGAGCTGGGTTCCATCCCTTAAAGCTTTCATGTTGTGTTAAATGCCTTCTTCCTGCTCCTGGGAGCAGATATCAGGGCGTCTGAGGTCACCAGCAGCTGTAACACAACCCTGGGATTCATAGTTCCCTAACAGCTTAGCTAATGGAGATGAGTTATTGCTGCTCCTTTCTGAAAGATGAACATTATTGTTCCCACATTACTTTGTTAGCTGAAGCTAACGCTAACAGCTTAGCTAATGAAGATGACGTACACCAACTTCTAAGGAGTTACTGCTGTTCCTACCTGAAAGATGAACATTATTGTTCCCACATTACTTTGTTAGCTGAAGCTTTCTAGCTGAACGGTTCCGTTCTGTAACTCAGACAACCTGCAGCTGTGTTTAAGGTGTGTTTCCAACACAACACCGGTCCTCTCCTCACTCTCGCTGTGCTAACGTTACATTATCGCCATGTTTCTGATAAAGATGGAGGTCTCCAGGTACAACTGTTTAATGAGGTTAATATATCCAAAATGTTTAAACGCAGTGATTAACGGTTCACATGCATTACTACGAGTTACGCTGTGCACATCTCCGGCTTGGTCCATTACTGTTGATGAGAAAGCATTGTTTGCTAGCATCTGCTGCTAATTCACAGCTAACTGCTAACTTCCAGCTAACTGCTAACTTACAGCTAACTGCTAACTCACAGCTAACTGCTAACCTGTTTCCCTCTGGGATCAGTAACTATCTGTATCTGTAGAGCTGGAGTGTTTCTGACTGCAGGAACAGCTTCATTCTGTCTGTGTTTCTGCATTAAATCACACAGCAGATGAGTAGCTGCTGACTTCACCCAAAGCCTGTCTCAAACATCTCAATAAGACCTCAGGAAATTGTCAAATTATAAATGAAGGGCAGAACATGTCACAAAGTCATTACTGAGATGAATGTGTTACCCAGAGTCAGAAAGCAAAGTCTGAGGTCACATTCAGCAAAGTTAAGAACAGAATAATTAACAAACCCGCCATAAAGCAGCTCTGTCCCTGACTGAGGATGTTTGTTTGGTGTCTGGTTTTATCACCAGACTCTGGGTAACCTCAGAGTTTTACAGCAGCGAGTCCAAAGGTTCATCCAGTGACTGAAAACCAGCTGCAGAGGCGGAGAAGTCGGGTCTGTCACTGCTAACCTCTTCATTCGGGTCAATTCAGAAACACCTAAACTGCTCTTTTAGCTGCTTCCATCATCCAAATGTTTTCTGTGGCAGGAAACTGGCAAAGTAACGGAGGTTCAGACCTGAGCCTGTAATTTAAATAAATATTCTGAAACACATCTGTTGGTATTTAAAGCTCGTTGTGTGTCATCGAGCTGCCGATGAAACAGAAGTCCCAGCATCGATCCCTGAGGAACTCCAGAATCCTTCATATGAACACGTGTGTGTGTGTGTGTGTGTGTGTGTGTGTGTGTCTCCGTGTGTGTGTGTGTGTGTGTGTGTGTGTGTGTGTGTGTGTGTGTGTGTGTGCGGCAGCTCACTGTAAAGCCGTGATCACCTGTAATCAAGGTGTGAGAGGAGGCCGGCTCATCGAGCTCAAAGCCACTGTGGACGCTGCCGTGAAGAATTGTCCCTCCGTCCAACACGTCTTCGTCTCTCAGAGGACCGAAAGGCCTGCAGTGATGGGAGAGCTGGACGTCCCGCTGGAGGAGGTGGGACACCTGATCGATACACCTGATCGATACACCTGATCAGTACACTACAGAAACTTTGAATAATTCAATAACACATCACTGATATATGACCAGTCAGTCCCACAGGCGGTAGCATCGGTGGTATCGGTCCCACAGGCGGTAGCATCGGTGGTATCGGTCCCACAGGCGGTAGCATCGCTGGTATCGGTCCCACAGGCGGTAGCATCGGTGGTATCGGTCCCACAGGCGGTAGCATCGCTGGTATCGGTCCCACAGGGCGGTAGCATCGGTGGTATCGGTCCCACAGGCGGTAGCATCGCTGGTATCGGTCCCACAGGCGGTAGCATCGGTGGTATCGGTCCCACAGGCGGTAGCATCGGTGGTATCGGTCCCACAGGTGGTAGCATCGGTGGTATCGGTCCCACAGGGCGGTAGCATCGGTGGTATCGGTCCCACAGGGCGGTAGCATCGGTGGTATCGGTCCCACAGGGCGGTAGCATCGGTGGTATCGGTCCCACAGGCGGTAGCATCGGTGGTATCGGTCCCACAGGCGGTAGCATCGGTGGTATCGGTCCCACAGGCGGTAGCATCGGTGGTATCGGTCCCACAGGGCGGTAGCATCGGTGGTATCGGTCCCACAGGGCGGTAGCATCGGTGGTATCGGTCCCACAGGGCGGTAGCATCGGTGGTATCGGTCCCACAGGGCGGTAGCATCGCTGGTATCGGTCCCACAGGGCGGTAGCATCGGTGGTATCGGTCCCACAGGGCGGTAGCATCGGTGGTATCGGTCCCACAGGCGGTAGCATCGGTGGTATCGGTCCCACAGGCGGTAGCATCGGTGGTATCGGTCCCACAGGCGGTAGCATCGGTGGTATCGGTCCCACAGGCGGTAGCATCGGTGGTATCGGTCCCACAGGCGGTAGCATCGGTGGTATCGGTCCCACAGGCGGTAGCATCGGTGGTATCGGTCCCACAGGGCGGTAGCATCGGTGGTATCGGTCCCACAGGGCGGTAGCATCGCTGGTATCGGTCCCACAGGGCGGTAGCATCGGTGGTATCGGTCCCACAGGGCGGTAGCATCGGTGGTATCGGTCCCACAGGCGGTAGCATCGGTGGTATCGGTCCCACAGGCGGTAGCATCGGTGGTATCGGTCCCACAGGCGGTAGCATCGGTGGTATCGGTCCCACAGGCGGTAGCATCGGTGGTATCGGTCCCACAGGGCGGTAGCATCGGTGGTATCGGTCCCACAGGCGGTAGCATCGGTGGTATCGGTCCCACAGGGCGGTAGCATCGCTGGTATCAGTCCCACAGGCGGTAGCATCGGTGGTATCGGTCCCACAGGCGGTAGCATCGCTGGTATCGGTCCCACAGGCGGTAGCATCGCTGGTATCGGTCCCACAGGCGGTAGCATCGGTGGTATCGGTCCCACAGGCGGTAGCATCGGTGGTATCGGTCCCACAGGTGTGTCCTGTCTCTCAGGTGATGTCATCGCAGGCGGCGGCCTGTCCTGCGGAGCCTCTGGACAGCGAGGACGTCCTCTTCCTGCTCTACACGTCGGGCAGTACGGGGAAACCGAAAGGCATCGTCCACTCCCAGGCTGGATACCTGCTGTACGCCGCCCTGACTCACCAGGTAGCTGTCCTCCCTCCCTCCCTCCTTTCCTGCCTCCTTTCCTGCCTCCCTCCTTCCCTCCCTCCTTCCCTCCCTCCTTCCCTCCCTCCCTCTCAGATCAGGACATGGACTTTCTGCTGTGTGAGCATCACTTTGTTCCTCTCTGGCTGTAATTTGCTGTTTTAATGAGCTCGTAAAGACGAATCGGAACAGTTACACAACAGGGCGCCTGTCCTCCTTTCCTGCCTCCTTCCCTCCTTTCCTGCCTCCTTTCCTCCCTCCTTCCCTCACAGTTACACAACAGGGCGCCTGTCCTCCTTTCCTGCCTCCTTTCCTCCTTTCCTGCCTCCTTTCCTCCTTTCCTGCCTCCTTTCCTCCCTCCTTCCCTCACAGTTACACAACAGGGCTTCTGTTCACAGGAGGAAGAGCAGCAGGCCTCTGAAAGCTGTAAATTAGCTGTTTGTTCCCGACAGGCAGAAACATCTGCTGTGTGTTTAGGTCTGACATGGTGTTGTTGATGATAAGTGAATAAAAACAGAAATGCCCCCCCCCCCAGCTATCGGTGCTAATTTCTAAAGCAGCTTAGTGGCAGCTCAGAGTTCAGGCTTTTGGCTGCTTGTTTGGATGGAAAACAGGACAAAAGCTGATTTATGTGGAAAGGACGAAGGGCGCTGGGTCCACGCCAGGCTGAGAGAGGCCGTTGCCATGGAGACTCGTGTTGTCTCTTCAGTCGTTTTGTTTGTGGTCAAAACATCTTCGGACTCTTCCCTGAAAAGGCTGCATTCAAACCAATCAGCTGCTTCCCAGAGCTACCTTCTACCAGCTGACTGACAGACTTCCTGTTTCTGCCCTTAACGGGTCGTTGGGCTCAGAATCACTTCCCTGAGTCTGCTGGGTTCTGTGGGTCAGTCTGCTGGGTTCTGTGGGTCAGTCTGCTGTGGGTCAGTCTGCTGTGGGTCAGTCTGCTGTGGGTCAGTCTGCTGTGGTTCTGTGGGTCAGTCTGCTGGGTTCCGTGGGTCAGTCTGCTGTGGTTCTGTGGGTCAGTCTGCTGTGGTT